>NW_025919227.1:0-11002 GCF_907164915.1 Impatiens glandulifera
CCCATGATCAAAAACCTATTTAAAATAATTAATTAGGATTAATAAATGTGTTAATTAATCAAATTAATTAGGGGTTAAGGCAAAAGATAAAAATAAAATTATTTTGGATAAATGTTTAACCCATATTATCTAAAAATAATTTTAGGAAAAAAAGGACAAAAATAAATAATTTAGAATGAATTTTATATCCAAATCACCTAAAAGAATTATTTATTTAAATCCTAAAAATATAAAAATAAAATTGTAAAATATTTGTCATATTTATTTTAATATTTTGTACATTTAATAATATAAAATTTAAATCCAAAAAGGTGAAAGAATAATCGATTTTAAATTGGTTTTAAATAAATAAAAATTATCAGTAATCGGGTGTAGCAGAAACCGGAAGAAGAGGTTGTAGACGCAATCGCGCGCGTTGGATCAGCGTTAGATTTTCATCCAATGCCCAGGAGCGATCCACCCAGCCTATTATAGGAGACGAAGCGCGCACACACGAGGTAGCCAATCACCAAACGGTCGTTAGCTGAAAACACTAATAGACCGCTTAAGCGCTGACGAAACGCCAAAAACAGACGAATCAACGTCGTTCTTGGCTATGGTTGTCTTCTTCATCGTGACGTCGCGAATATAAGAATGAAGAAGGCGTGATGATTTTGGCTTTTTGGAACTCAACCATTTGTTGATGGTTTTGACTAATTCAAAAGCCAGAATGATCACCCTATGATGATGATCATTCTCCCCTATGAAAATGATGAATCACCATACTCAGATGACTGCCAGACAGAACAATAAAAATCCGTTAATGACTTTTGGCTGATTCAACCGATCTTGGGGCAGTATAAATACCTCCCCTAAGTTCACTATGAAACTAACCAACCTACATAGAAGCCTCAAATCACAAAAAATTGAAATCCGCCATTAAAGCTCCAAATCTTTAGATTTTTCAAAATTTTTGTTTAAGGCTTAGAATCTAGGATTTGTGCATCTAGAAAGCTTCCATAAGGATCAAGTAGTGTTCTTCAATCCTTGGTAACGTTCCAATCATCCTCTAATTCATATTCATAGTTTGAATTTGAAATTCTTATATTTCAAATTGCAGAAGCTTGTATGCTTGTTGTTTATATGATTTGATGATTGAATATTGATCCCAGTATCATTTAGAAACTATATGCATCAGTTAGAATCGATCGATCGATCTAATAAACAAAACCCAAATTAAATTTCAGAAATAAAAAAAAAACGGGTTTGCTATTCTTGGGTCAATTCGATCGAATCAAAGTTCAGAAAACTTCCCAACATGATTGTAAACATGTTGGACAACTATTTAGATCATGTTTGATCCATCCCGATCAAGTTTCATCAAAATCAAAATTTTCAAATAAAATGACATTTTGATGTTCTTGAATTGGTCAAAATGAACAACCATTGTTTTTGTTTTGCTACCAATCAAGCATATGTAATTTAGGGAAGCTATTGCATAGCACATTTCTCTTCAAAGCAGCTTGAAAATCAAAAACCCAATTTTTGATCATGAACAAATTGATTATCATCAATATTGATTGATACCTTGTGGTGATGATCATTCTGTTCCTGGGAGCTTTGTGAAGCTACCCAAGCTTTTTGAATCAAATAATTAAAGCTAAAAAACTAATTTTTAAAATGATGTTCTTGGACCGAGTCTTGTAGGACCGAGAAAATTGACCTAAGACCGAGACCAAGGACCGATGTTCTTGAGTTAGGACCGAGTCCTAGGACCTATGTTCTTAAGATAGGATCGAGAGATCCGACCGAGGATTCTCATCTAGGACTGAGAGGACTGACCTAAAACCAAGACTCTCATGACTCACGACCAAGAAATCAGACCTAGGAACGAGACTCCCAAGACCTAGGACCGAAAGGTCAAATTTCATGACCGATACTCCTAAACACTGGGATTGAGAATCCTAAACCTATGACTGAGACCCTCGAGCTCTACGACCAATCAATCCAACCATAGGACCGAGACTCCCGAACCTTGGGACCGAGAATCTCGAGTCTAGGACCAAACATCTTAGCCTAAAGATATCCCTAAACCAAAATGTTTATACAACTCGAACGAGAAATCTACCCCAAGCTAGTCTAGGACCAATAGGTTTTTATACCTAGACCGATAATTTCTACCAAGGACCGAAAGTCCTTGACAACCTAACCTAGGGACTCCGATCCTCCGACCGAGTATCCCGAGACTCGAGCGAGAGCTCCCTCGGCCTAGACCGAGCCTCTCCGGTCTCCGACCGACAAAATTAGATCCAACTATTAGGATTCCGGTCCTAAGGCATGTTTGGTTCTACTTTTAAAAACCAAATTTATTTTTGTAATTTTGGAACCCCAATTCATTTTCCAATGATCCCGAGGGATAGAAAAATAATTTCAAAATATTATCAGGATATTTCCCAAACAAATATTTAGACTAAGTCTTTGTTTAGTATTTATTTTTAAACCCTAACATCGTTAAAAATGACTGATATTTTTCATGTATTTCTAGCCTAGTTACCACACGCAACAGGTACTAATATTTAAATATTGTTGTTTCAATATTTTAAATAATGTTAAAACATAGAAACATGACTAGGACCGAAAGAATAATCAGTTAAAACTCAAAACGTTAAACAATCAATTTTCAAAAGCCAATTTTATACACTAGAGATTGTCTTCAGACGGGTATGGAGGATGAAGCGCGCAAACCCTTTCCCGGGTATCACCAAACTTCGAACCAAAAAACAAAACTCTATTGTAAAACACGTTTGTATATGTGCACTCTTTTTAGTACTTTTCTAAAAATCAATTGCCAACTCTATTTTCAAATAAATAATCTTTGCTTAAATTAATCATATTTGATTAAAAAATAAATTTTCATTTAATTAAAGCAAATCTCCATATTATTAAAATTTGAACAAAAATTAATCATTTGTACATGATTAATTTTAAAAAGTTGTCAAGTACTCTCAAAATCTTTTAAAAATAATGTATTTTTTAAAAGATATTTTGCACGCAAACCAAGGTTAAATTTATCGAGCTGCTTTAGCCCCATATTGCCACATACTAATCGCATGTAGTAAGTTGCGGGGCTCTCGGGAGTCACAGGCACGTCAACCAAGGTTAAATTCGTCGAACCATCGAGCTGCTCCGATTCCGTATTGCCACTTGCCCATAAATGCATGTACTAAGCGAAAGGACATCTCAGGACGCTATAAAACTTTTCTTGAAAATTTTGATGTTCTGTATAAAGTTTTAGAGCTCAGTTTTGGATTTTGACAAAGC
Organism: Impatiens glandulifera; assembly: GCF_907164915.1. Taxonomy (NCBI): domain Eukaryota; kingdom Viridiplantae; phylum Streptophyta; class Magnoliopsida; order Ericales; family Balsaminaceae; genus Impatiens; species Impatiens glandulifera. Next base: position 3,301 of record NW_025919227.1, read on the forward strand.
TTTGAAAAGAGTTTAGATGTAATCTCCAACTCAAATTAAGCTTCAATTCTTGTTGTAATTCAACTTATGAATTCAAATTGAAATGATCACATTTCAGTTTAACTAGTCTTGAATATTGCTTGTTTGATCAAATTTTGATTGGAAAACGATTATAAAATCATTTATAAGTTTTCTGTTGAAACTAATTTGAATCAATCGATCAATTGAAAGTGCCAAAATTTGATTTTGAAAATTTTGAAAATTGGGTTTTTGTTCTTAAGTTATAACTCATGAATAGTGACTTAAAAACCTTCCTAACATATTTCTAGAGGTGTTAGGAATATGTTTAGTTCAATTTTGAGCAATCCCGATCATTTATGTTTATCAAAAACTAAAATTTTCATAACAATTAAAATTTTAGTTCTTGAATTGGTCAAAATGAATAGCTAATGATCATGTTTTGGTTCTACCTGATCTTAACATGTATAAGGAAGTTATTGGTAAGCTCATTATACCCAATTATACCTTAAAAATCGAAATCCAAATTTTGAATTAAGAACTATTCAGATCGAATGGAACATCATCCCGATCGAATGATGCATCGTGATGATGTTATAATTATCCTTGAGGTTTGATGAAACTCCCAATCCCTTTAGATCGAAGAATGGAGGTTTCAATCAAAATCTCAAAACCTGCACTTGCTATTCTTGGCTTCCAACCTAGAATTTTGCATGTGTTTGATTTTCGATCAAGAAAATCAAACCCTCCCCTACACTCGACTGAGGGACTTCAGCTTGGGCTTGATTTATGAACGAGATAACAAGTCTGGCATTGTTTTCGACCGAGAATCTCTTGCATCGTACCATAGACCAGCGTGCGTGAATGAAGAATCCAGCCTACGCATTGACCGAGTCCCAGCCCGTTGCCATCGTGCCAAACCTACTCCAGACCCGTGTATCCGACATGATTCGCAACCTAGACACCTACCTAAGGGCCTGTTTGTTTGAGATTTTAATTTTAAATTGTTTTTAACAATTAGAAGCCCCAAACTATTTTTAAAAAATCCAAAATAAAATAGAAAATGATTTCAAATTATTTTATGAATATTTTTATAAACAAATATTTTGACAAAGGCCTATTTGAAATCATTTTGGAATTCTAATGCATTAAACTGATATTCTTCAGGTACTCTCCTCAATAATCATCGACATCAATCGCAAGTAATAGCATTTAAATATTGTTCTACAATTTTAAATGAAAGAAAAACATATACATGTCTAGGACTTGAAAAATAATTGGTTAAATAAAACGTAATTAACCTAATTTATCAAAAGTCAATATTTTATAAAGTTTAAACCGTTCTTTAACGGGTACGGAGGATATAATGTGAAAACCATTTCTCGAGTATCATGAAATATTGAATTCAAAAGAATTTCTCATCAAATATACGTTTATATACGAATACAAAATGTTTGATTGATTTTAATTTAAAAACCAATTGGCGACTAATTCATCAAATAAATAAATAATTTTAATTAATTTAAAACACATATTTTTTTAATCAAATTGTGATTTGATTATTTAAAATCCAAATGATTATTTAAAATTGATCATTTTAAAATACTTTTTGGTATAATCTTTTAAATAATATTTTCTGAGACGCAAACCGAGGTTTAAATTTCTCGAACCTCGAATCTCGAACTTTTCTGGAAAAAAGAATTTTCGGGGTTAAAATAGGTATTATATTATATATTTATATGGTATATATATATTTTTATTAATATGTGATAGGATTGGTGTAACCAATAGAGACTAGGGTCTAACTATTAATAACAATTTATCACACACGATTCGATTTTAACTCTGTTAGAAGTTAAAATTTATTTATATTCTTCGCAAATCCTTCGAACTCTTGAAACGATTTCAAGTGCGGAAGTGTTCGTCGGATTTAAAGTTTTGAACCAATGAAAGATGAAGGACTAAAAGTAAAGAACAAAGGTAATTGTTTATGGATGTTCGGAGCAAACTCTCCTACGCCACCCCTTAATCCACAACCAGAAGGATTCACTAAATTCTTTGAATCAAATACAGTTTACTGATCTAGCTAAATACTCTATTGAACAAAACAACCTCTGTTCAATTTACAATATTAAGAACAATATTCTCTCAGTTAGAAAGTTTTAATTCTTTCTAATTTGAACTTGGAAGATGATATAAATCAGTAAGTGCAAGAGTAAGCTTATAAGATAGCAATGTGAGTAGAGTAACCGGTGATTCAGTCGTTGTCCTTGAGCATTTATTTGTAGTAGAAGGACACCAATGGTCGAATCTTCTTCATGGACACGTGGCAAGCGTCCATTGGAAGGCCGCCCAAAGGACAAGAGTACAACAGACTTTGAGAAATTGGAACGTGGCCGTACCAAATAGGTAGTGCGCCAAATATCCTTTCTGATATTGTCTTGTACTAGACAAACCGTTGGAAGGACATTTACGTATGTGGCGTTCGTTCATTAGATGCAATTAGTTGACTTGTCAGACTGCACAGGAGTGAGTGGAGCAGAGTAGAAGACAACTAGTTGATCGTGGGTAGACGTATACTAACTTCAAACGGCTACTGAAGCGAGGTATTAGACGTGCTCTATTAGACTACCTAGTCTAGGAGAGTTAGACGTCAACGTCTAATAGCGTGTTCCATTAGACCACACGTCTAATGGAGTTAGACTACATGTTTAACTACGTATCACTTTAGACTTGTCTGAAGGAGTTAGACTGTACGTCTAACTACGTATCTGTTAGACAATACGTCTAACTACATATATGTTAGACTGCAACGTCTAACTACGTATCTGTTAGACTGCACGTCTAACTACGTATCTGTTATACTACAACATATAACTACGTATCTGTTAGACTGCACGTCTAACTACATATCTGTTAGACTGCAACGTCTAACTACGTATCTGTTAGATTGCACGTCTAACTACGTATCACGTCTAATTAGCCTACTTAGACCGCGTCTAAGTTTGCCAAGTCTGATGCACCTGCACAGAAACAATTAGACGACTTATCTTTATTCATCTCTAAACATCATCAAAACTCAGTTGTTTAATATTTCGTATCTTTCTGTTAATTAACTCTTTGCTTAGTTTTTCAAATATTTTCTTCTAAGTTAATTAACTCTTCACTTAATTTTTCACAACAATATATAGATTATATTATGTTATATATGTACAAGTTATATGTATTATATTATATTATATTTGTATGTATGTATCGTATTATGTTTTCATTTTTATGTTTTTATACAAGTATTATATTATACATTTTGAACAACAATACAATCTTAATAAATTCATATCCATAACATCAATTAACCATTAAAATCAAAGAATATCAAGAAAATTACTTAAATAATTTTTTTTAGCCCAATCAAATGGAATTTTTAGGAATATAAACATCTATGTAGTTAATATATAATAATACACATCTTCTTAAGCTTTTGTCTTAAAAAAATGGCCCAAAACTTGAGTTTATCAAATTAAATCCATTTTTCAAATTTGTCATTTTTTATTAGTATTGAATTAATAAATTTTGTAAATTGTAAGCACTAAAAATTTACACCCCAATTTATAATATTAAAATAATTATTTTGATTTATTTTTAAATAAATAAAATCAAAATAATTAACCCCATGACGAAAACTCAATTAAACAATTAATTAAGATTAATTATTATGATAATTAATCTAATTAATTAAGGGTAAAGGGCAAAACAAAACAAAAAAGATTATTTGAGATAAATGTTTTACTTTTATCTTAAAATAATTTTAAAAAAAATCAAGGGGACAAAAATAAATAATTTAGGATGAAATGCAGTACCCATTTCACCAATAATTATTTATTTAACCCTAAAATATGTACAAAAAAATTATAATAAATTGGTAAAATATTTGCCATATTTATTTTAATATTTTATATATTTAAGAAATGACTGAAAGAAAAATTAATTTCAAACAATTCATTAAGGTTTTAATTAAATAAATAAAATTGTAATATAGTGTACCAGAAATCCTAGAGGAAAGCTATAGCCACGATCGTGCACCTTTGGTTAATACTGGATTTTCATCTAACGCTCTAGACGTGCCTGTGTAGCATGCTGCAGCCGAAGGAGCATGCAACCGAGACACACCAAATTAGCTGAAACGCTAACAGAGCGTCTGATCGATCCATATTCTGGCCAGTTGGCTCAAGAAAAGCCAAAACACCATTAATAGTTTTTTGGTTAATTCGATCCATTTGGATGGATCAACCAACTTCGAGAGGCTATAAATATTCTCCCTTAAACATAATATCCAAATTTGTACTTTGTAAAATTCAAAAATCGGGTTTCTTTTTCTTAGGCTAATCCTCTTGGATCATAGCCCCAAAAGCATCCCAACATGATTGTAATGATGTTGGGAGTTGTTTAGATAATATTTTGTCCACCCCGATCATGTTTGATCAAAATCAAAATTTTCAAATTAATTGAAAATTTCGAGTTTTTGATTTAGTCCAAATGAAGAGGGAGTATTCTTGTTTTGGTAACAATAAGTATATTTAGTATAAGGAAGATATTGGATAACTCCTTACACTTCAAAATATCTTGAAAATTAAAATTACATTTGTTTTTATCACAAACTATTTTGAATAAAAAGATCATCATCTATGTCGATTTAGGAAATTACTTTTTAGAGTCCAATTTCGAGTTGCTTGTCAGTCCTGTCTCATTCCTTCGCCCATGTTGGGAAAGATTCAGTCGATAGTGGAACTTCATATTCGTCAACATGTTTCTAAGAGTTTTGTGAAGCTATCCAAACCCTTGGATCTAAGAATCCAATTTTAAATCAAATTGTAAAACCTAAAATTTTGGTGTTCTTGAGGACCAATAAGTTCAACCTAAGACCGAGAGGTCCGGTCGAAAAATCTTAATCTAGGACCGAGAAATTTGATATGACCGATAGGTCCGACCGATGTTATTGAACTAGGACCAAGAGGTCTGAACGTTGTTCTTCACCTAAAATCGATATGTCTGACCGAGGATATTTACATCTAGGACCGACAGGTCTAGTCTATGACCGAGAGGTCTAAACCTAGGACCGAGGAATTATGACTTCGATTGAGAATTCCCGAACTGATGACCGATAAAGTTAGCCTAGGACTAACCCAGAACTGTGGGGTTTATAAATCCCGACCAAGGTTTTCATACAAGGACCGAGAATACTTAGCACCTCGACCGAGGGACTTCGGCACCCTGACCAAAGATCCCGAGCCACAACCGAGAGCTCCTCGACCTAGACCGAGGGTTTTTGGACCCTGATTGATAAAAAATGGACCCAAGCTCTATGACTCCGATTTAGACTCAAAATTGTTTTTGTAATTTTGGAACCCCAAACCATTTTTTAAAAATCCCGAGTGATTAGAAAATTATTTCAAATATTTTTAGGATATTTTTACAAAGAAATATTTTGACTAAGGCATGTTTGATATTTATTTCTAAACCCTAACACCCTTAAAATGATTGATGTTCTTCATGTATACTCCTTCATAGTTATCATTAGCAACAAATACCATTATTTAAATATTGTTGTTTCAATATTTTAAATAATGCTAAAACTTAGAAGCATGAATAGGACTAGAAGAAGAATCGGTTAAAACTAAAATGTTATACAAACGATTTTAAAAAACCAAGTTTATAAGTAGAGATTTTAAAAAAATTTAAGGACAAAAATAAATAATTTAGATGAATTATTGTGTCCATTTCATATTAAACAATTATTTATTTAAATCATAAAATTATACAAAAAAATAAATAAATAAATTGGTAAAATATTTGTCATATTTATTTTATTATTTTGTGTAATAAAAAATATCAAAATTAAAGCCGAAATGGTGAAAGAAAAATCAATTTCAAATAAACCCTTAAAATTTTAAAATAAAAACAAATTCGCAATCAAGTGTGTTCGAAATTAAGAAGATTTGCTTGAGTAGAAACCGTATCCGTCGGATGGACACTGGGTCCTCATTCGATGTTCCAAGAGCTCCCACATAACCCATTGTAGCATAGGAAGAGCAAACTCGCGAGGCTGCGGATCAACAGACGAACCGTTAGCCAAATCGCTAACGAATCGGCCAAATGCCAACGGTGTTGGACGGACCGCTAACGGAGTCCCAACATCAAAATGAAGCCGTTTTTTACTCCGGTCTTCTTCTTCATCGCGACGCAGCGAGTATAAGTTTGAAGATCCGTGTTGATCTTTTATTTTTGAAAATCAACAACTAGTCCATCAAAACGGTTTATTAAAAAAGTGAAATGATCACCCTACCATGGTGAACATTTCCCTTCAAAAATAGGCCTCGTCACTGCCTACTGCGGTCAGTTGACTCAAGAACAGCCAGAACAAAATTAATGATTTTTGGATGATGCAATCCACTAGGATGAATCAACCGACCTTAGGAAACTATAAATAGCTCCCATGAATCATTCTACCAAGGAACCAACACAACCTTCAAATCGAAAAAAATCTCAAATTCGCCATTAAAACTTGAAGCATTCGAATTTTCTGTTTGAAGCTATGAAACTTGGATCTAAGCTTCCCGAAATCTTCCTTAAGGATCAAGGAGTGCTCTATCAATTGATCTAATAAATAAAAACTCAAATTTGAATTTCAAAAATCAAAAACGCATATTTGTTGTTCTTCGGTTAATTCTGTTGAATCACAGCCCAGAGAGCTTCCCAACATGATTGTAATCATGTTGAAAAACTGTTTAGATCATGTTTGATCCATCCCGATCATGTTTGATCAAAATAAAAAAAATTCAAAATAAATGAAAATTTTGAGTTCTTGAATTGGAACAAACAAGCAGCAAGTGTTCTCGTTTTGATACCAATCAAGTATATATAATATAAGGAGGCTATTGAATAGCTCCTTACACTTATAAACGACTTTAAAATATAAAACTCAAATTTTGATCACAAACTAATTTGAACAAATTGATCATCATCTAGGTCGATCGATACATTGAGATCATGATCGACATATTCTTGGGAGCTTTCTGAAGCTACTCAAACCCTCTAATCAAAGAATCCAAGCTAATAAACGAATTACCAAATCTGCACTTTGGTATTCTTGAGGACCGAGAGGTCCGACCGAGGACAGACAGGTCCGATAGAGAATCTTAGGTCCTTGTCCAGACCGAGGACTGAGAAAATTCGAACTTATGACTGAGACCTAGGACTTCAAATAGGACCGAAAGGTCCAACCGATGTTCTTAAGCTAGGACTGAAAGGTCTCGACCGGGGATTTTCATCTAGGACCGAGAGGTTTGAGTCTGAGACCGAGACTCCTGAGACTCAATACTGAGACCTAGGACTTCAAATAGGACCGAAAGGTCCAACCGATGTTCTTAAGCTAGGACTGAGAGGTCTCGACCGGGGATTTTCATCTAGGACCGAGAGGTTTGAGTCTGAGACCGAGACTCCTGAGACTCAATACCGAGAGGTCTAACCTTGGGAACGAGAATCCTAAACCTATGACTGAAAGATCTGAGTCCAGGATCGAGACTCCCAAGACCTAGGACCGAGAAGTCTAACCTTGGAACCGAGACTCCCGAGACCCAAGACTGAGAGGTTTAACCTTGGGACCGAGAATCCTAAACCTAAAACCAAGAGGTCTGAGTTTAGGATC
>NW_025919228.1:0-2002 GCF_907164915.1 Impatiens glandulifera
GAGTGGTTTGTCGAGGGACAAAAAGACATATGAAAACGTATGAGTCACAAGATTAAGGTCAGTGAGTGGTTTGTCGAGGGGATAAAGAGACACGAAAAAGTGTGAGTCACAGGATGAAGGTCAATTAAGGGGTTAATGGTTGAGTTTTGATGATGAATAAGAGGTGTGTGATCAATTGAGATTGGTTGTTTGATTTGTTGAAGTGAGAATAAAAGAGAGGTCGACTAAGATTTGTGAGTGGTTTGTCGAGTGATAAAAAGACATATGAAAAGTATGATTCACAAGATTATGGTCAGTGTGTGATTTGTTGAAAGGATAAAGAGACATATAAAAAAGTGTGAGTCACAAGATGATGGATCAATTGGGGGCGGTTAGTGGTTGACTTTGTCGAGAGATAAGAGGTGTGTCATCAATTAATGTCGACTAAGTTTGGTGGGTGGTTTGCCGATGGGATAAAATAGGCATATGAAAAAGTATGAGTCACAAGATGAAGGTTAATTGAGAGGTTGAGTGGGTGCCGAGGGGATAAAAGATATGTTAACATTAAATTTAGATAAAACTTAATTTTTATAAATTAAAACCAACTTTAAATTTTGAATAATATTAATTTTATCTAAAATATTTATAGGTAAATAATATTTGTGTACGCGTTTAAAAATGTTTGCCCCAAAAATGATTTTCTTGACTTTTAAGAAATAAATATAACATATAAAAATCTCTTAAACAAAATTGAAATAAAATCAAATTGGTGAATTGTTTAAAAACCAGTTTGTGACCAAAGAGTCGCCACCTAAATTTTTATAAAACTAGGAAAATAAACTATTTGGCATGTAAAAAATAACGCCTTTGAAAAAGAAATTCTTTAAAGGTTCGGTGCTTGGTTACACGTGAAAAAGGGCTTTTGGCGCTATGTCTCACATGCCTGTTAAAAAACAGTCTCTACTTTAACAATTTTGGCCCTTAAAAAAAATATTATTATACTTTACATTTTAGACATTTTGGATCCTACCATACTAAATCTTAATGATAAGGATTATAAAATAAATAAAATAAAATAAAAATAAAAAATAAAATAAAATAAAAGGCTTCTTTGCTTTGGTTTTGGTTTTAAAGAAATATTAGGTCAATGACCTTTATATATACATTAAGTTTTTTTTATTTAGATTACATATTTACAACAAGAAAAGTAAAAATCCTAATCACCTATCAAAATAGAAAGCTTAAAGAAAAAATATATGGAATTAAAAAAAGAAAAGCAAAAAAAGATTGAAATTCAAATTCAAGAAGAAAAAAAAGACAAAAGAGCTTACAATAGTGCTGCTCTTTTGATGTTAAGGGTGGTATTTAATCTAAGATTTCCTAAGCAAATCTTGTGACCAACTTAACAAGAGTGGTGTTTGCTTAGTTTGCTAGGGTGTTAAGAGGAGTATTTATAGGCAAAGATATGAAACCCTAGGGCCCAAAGGCCCATTTAACAAACTTGACCGTTGGAAAGAAAACTATTTTAAACATTTACAAATGTTTAAAATAATAGAGCAATCTCCACTTGACATGTCACTAAATCAAGTTTTCAATCCAATGGGATTTAATCTTTATTCAATAATGATGTATTACTTGGTCATTTTAATTTTATAATTAAAAAAAATAACCAAGTCTTCAATCTTTTCTTCTACGTTGAAACTTTCTCTCTTGCCACTTCCTCCTCTTTTTTAGCAACTTCTTTTATTTTCTTTTGACCGCACATGATAGAATCGTCATTTCAAGATTTGTGGTTGTCACCATCAAGAAGATGACCGTTGCCTTCACCTAACTCTTTTAACATTTGATTTCATGGGTCGAATCTTGGGCATGGGTCGGTCCATTAGTCGGGTGACCGGTCGGATCCGTCAATTGGATCCTTTCCTTGGCCTTACTTTGGGTTGATTTGTCTTTGATTTGGATTTTCCTATCTCTATTCACAAATCTGATCTGGATCTTGCATGTGGATCTTGGATTGACCAAT
>NW_025919229.1:0-47244 GCF_907164915.1 Impatiens glandulifera
CTTAATGCTTAATGCTTAATGCTTAATGCTTAATGCTTAATGCTTAATGCTTAATGCTTAATGCTTAATGCTTAATGCTTAATGCTTAATGCTTGATGCTTGATGCTTGATGCTTGATGCTTGATGCTTGATGCTTGATGCTTGATGCTTGATGCTTGATGCTTGATGCTTGATGCTTGATGCTTGATGCTTGATGCTTGATGCTTGATGCTTGATGCTTGATGCTTGATGCTTGATGCTTGATGCTTGATGCTTGATGCTTGATGCTTGATGCTTGATGCTTGATGCTTGATGCTTGATGCTTGATGCTTGATGATTGATGCTTGATGCTTAATGCTTAATGCTCTTCATGCTTCATGCTTCATGCTTAATGCTTCATGCTTAATGCTTCATGCTTAATGCTTAATGCTTAATGCTTAATGCTTAATGCTTAATGCTTAATGCTTAATGCTTAATGCTTAATGCTTAATGCTTAATGCTTAATGCTTAATGCTTAATGCTTAATGCTTAATGCTTAATGCTTAATGCTTAATGCTTAATGCTTAATGCTTAATGCTTAATGCTTAATGCTTAATGCTTAATGCTTAATGCTTAATGCTTAATGCTTAATGCTTAATGCTTAATGCTTAATGCTTAATGCTTAATGCTTAATGCTTAATGCTTAATGCTTAATGCTTAATGCTTAATGCTTAATGCTTAATGCTTAATGCTTAATGCTTAATGCTTAATGCTTAATGCTTAATGCTTAATGCTTAATGCTTAATGCTTAATGCTTAATGCTTAATGCTTAATGCTTAATGCTTAATGCTTAATGCTTAATGCTTAATGCTTAATGCTTAATGCTTAATGCTTAATGCTTAATGCTTAATGCTTAATGCTTAATGCTTAATGCTTAATGCTTAATGCTTAATGCTTAATGCTTAATGCTTAATGCTTAATGCTTAATGCTTAATGCTTAATGCTTAATGCTTAATGCTTAATGCTTAATGCTTAATGCTTAATGCTTAATGCTTAATGCTTAATGCTTAATGCTTAATGCTTAATGCTTAATGCTTAATGCTTAATGCTTAATGCTTAATGCTTAATGCTTAATGCGTAATGCGTAATGCGTAATGTTTAATGCCTAATGCTTAATGCCTAATGCTTAATGCCTAATGCTTAATGCCTAATGCTTGATGCCTAATGCTTAATGCCTAATGCTTAATGCCTAATGCTTAATGCTTAATGCTTAATGCTTAATGCTTAATGCTTAATGCTTAATGCTTAATGCTTAATGCTTAATGCTTAATGCTCAATGCTCAATGCTCAATGCTCAATGCTCAATGCTCAATGCTTAATGCTCAATGCTCAATGCTTAATGCTCAATGCTCAATGCTCAATGCTCAATGCTCAATGCTTAATGCTCAATACTCAATACTCAATGCTCAATGCTCAATGCTCAATGCTCAATGCTCAATGCTCAATGCTCAATGAACAATGCTCAATACTGAATGCTCAATCCTCAATGCTTAATGCTTAATGCTTAATGCTTAATGCTTAATGCTTAATGCTTAATGCTTAATGCTTAATGCTTAATGCTTAATGCTTAATGCTTAATGCTCAATGCTTAATGCTCAATGCTTAATGCTCAATGCTTAATGCTTAATGCTCAATGCTTAATGCTCAATGCTTAATGCTTAATGCTTAATGCTTAATGCTTAATGCTTAATGCTTAATGCTTAATGCTTAATGCTTAATGCTTAATGCTAATGCTTAATGCTCTTCATGCTTCATGCTTCATGCTTAATGCTTCATGCTTAATGCTTCATGCTTAATGCTTAATGCTTAATGCTTAATGCTTAATGCTTAATGCTTAATGCTTAATGCTTAATGCTTAATGCTTAATGCTTAATGCTTAATGCTTAATGCTTAATGCTTAATGCTTAATGCTTAATGCTTAATGCTTAATGCTTAATGCTTAATGCTTAATGCTTAATGCTTAATGCTTAATGCTTAATGCTTAATGCTTAATGCTTAATGCTTAATGCTTAATGCTTAATGCTTAATGCTTAATGCTTAATGCTTAATGCTTAATGCTTAATGCTTAATGCTTAATGCTTAATGCTTAATGCTTAATGCTTAATGCTTAATGCTTAATGCTTAATGCTTAATGCTTAATGCTTAATGCTTAATGCTTAATGCTTAATGCTTAATGCTTAATGCTTAATGCTTAATGCTTAATGCTTAATGCTTAATGCTTAATGCTTAATGCTTAATGCTTAATGATTAATGCTTAATGCTTAATGCTTAATGCTTAATGCTTAATGCTTAATGCTTAATGCTTAATGCTTAATGCTTAATGCTTAATGCTTAATGCTTAATGCTTAATGCTTAATGCTTAATGCTTAATGCTTAATGCTTAATGCTTAATGCTTAATGCTTAATGCTTAATGCTTAATGCTTAATGCTTAATGCTTAATGCTTAATGCTTAATGCTTAATGCTTAATGCTTAATGCTTAATGCTTAATGCTTAATGCTTAATGCTTAATGCTTAATGCTTAATGCTTAATGCTTAATGCTTAATGCTTAATGCTTAATGCTTAATGCTTAATGCTTAATGCTTAATGCTTAATGCTTAATGCTTAATGCTTAATGCTTAATGCTTAATGCTTAATGCTTAATGCTTAATGCTTAATGCTTAATGCTTAATGCTTAATGCTTAATGCTTAATGCTTAATGCTTAATGCTTAATGCTTAATGCTTAATGCTTAATGCTTAATGCTTAATGCTTAATGCTTAATGCTTAATGCTTAATGCTTAATGCTTAATGCCTAATGCTTAATGCCTAATGCTTAATGCCTAATGCTTAATGCCTAATGCTTAATGCCTAATGCTTAATGCCTAATGCTTAATGCCTAATGCTTAATGCCTAATGCTTAATGCCTAATACTTAATGCTTAATGCTTAATGCTTAATGCTTAATGCTTAATGCTTAATGCTTAATGCTTAATGCTTAATGCTCAATGCTCAATGCTCAATGCTCAATGCTCAATGCTCAATGCTTAATGCTCAATGCTCAATGCTTAATGCTCAATGCTCAATGCTCAATGCTCAATGCTAAATGCTAAATTCTCAATGCTCAATACTCAATACTCAATGCTCAATGCTCAATGCTCAATGCTCAATGCTCAATGCTCAATGCTCAATGAACAATGCTCAATACTGAATGCTCAATCCTCAATGCTTAATGCTTAATGCTTAATGCTTAATGCTTAATGCTTAATGCTTAATGCTTAATGCTTAATGCTTAATGCTTAATGCTTAATGCTCAATGCTTAATGCTCAATGCTTAATGCTCAATGCTTAATGCTCAATGCTTAATGCTCAATGCTTAATGCTTAATGCTTAATTCTTAATGCTTAATGCTTAATGCTTAATGCTTAATGCTTAATGCTTAATGCTTAATGCTTAATGCTTAATGCTAATGCTTAATGCTTGATGCTTGATGCTTATGCTTAATGCTTAATGCTTAATGCTTAATGCTTAATGCTTAATGCTTAATGCTTAATGCTTAATGCTTAATGCTTAATGCTTAATGCTTAATGCTTAATGCTTAATGCTTAATGCTTAATGCTTAATGCTTAATGCTTACTACATCGTCTCTACGATAAGAGACCACACCTTCTGGCTTGATGAAGCCGAATTTGCTTCCCTATTCGACCTGCCCACGGAAGGATTTTCTGATTTTCCAACCATAGAGGGACTTGCGGAATTTGAACATGCACTATACCTCTCTGCCACCATTGATCCGGTGGAACACTATGGGTTAAAAACCCGACTCGCTAGTCACGGTCAACTTCTTCTTGAGATTGTGACTCGGTCTATCCTATGTCAATCACCGAATCAACGGTACTCTAAAAATACTTACAACATCATGACTCACATTGTTGGCAAGACGGCCATCAACTGGTCAACGGTCATATTCCAAAACCTGAAGAACATGGTGCTGACCAAGAAAGGTCTCGGTTATGCACCACACATAAGTAAGCTGATTCTCAAGTACCGGCCAGAGTTTGGACCAGGTACACCGGCATCCCCTTTGAACATCCTTGATGTGGATGCGGTGGAAGAGAAGTTCTCCAAAATGGTTTTCACATAAGTTGTATCTTTTCATCTTATGTATGTTTTCGCACCGAACTATCTTTCGGTTTCTGGCTTTCTTTCTGTAATGTTTCTTAAATACAATTCCGTTTCAGTTTAAATGACCGGGTCTTCTAAATACCTTGAATTTCTATCTAAGTAACCGATCAACATTATAACCGCGTCCTTATCCGGTCACAAAGAAAATCGCTTAAAATCAAAAGATTGCAAAACTCTGCTTACTCAAAATAACCGGTTAACTTTAGAAAACCGGTGCATCAATCGGTCTCAAAAGAAGATTGCGTCATCAATGACAAAAGCAAAACTTTTGAGGGAAATCTCCCGCCCACGGATTGGCGCCTATTCGTTTACCGCCGTTGGTTTCCCGCCCATGGTTTGCCGCCCTTTCAGCTTGGAGGGAAAACTCCCGCCCATTGTTGATGGGACGGTTGGGCTTCCAAACCGCATCTATAAAAGGGGGTCTCGGTCATTCCCTTTCATTCTCACGTGAAATGGCTTTCTCTCTCTAAGCTCTCAAATTCTCTCAAAGCGGTTATCTGCTCTCACACTTTTAAAACTCTCTCAACTCTCTAAGATGGGGCGCGACTCGGTCTTGTTTAAACACTTGACTCAAGTGGATTTCGATGAAATCCGACAGAAAGGCACGCCTGCGGCAAAAGAGGTTATTGACCGGGTAGCCGAAGCCGGTCTGGAGTATTTTCTCGGCAGTCCTCATGTTCTCTATGAAGATGCGGTCAAGGTATTCTTCAACATCGCAACCATCTCTGACGATAAGTTCACTGCAACTGTATGTGGTACTGAAATAGAGCTCACCGAGGAATCGGTGGCAGAGAGTCTGCGCCTTCCAACTGCCGGCCAAGATGCAACGGCGGACATAGAGATCAAAACATTTGAGGAAGCTTGCCAGATACTCTCGGCGACTAAGGAGCCGATAAAAGTATCAGGTAGCAAATCGACGTTGAAACCGGAATATATACCGATTTGTGATATCTTCGCAAAAGCGATTCAAGCGAGAGGAGGAAACTACAGTAGCCTAACAAAAGACAAAATCAGGATGTTAGTCGGCCTGATAGAAGGGACAAAGGTTAACTGGGCAAAGGGGATCGGATTGTACTTGTATTCCTTAGTGAATATCCTTCTCGCGGTTTCGAGAGGAAGGGGTGACGTAGGAGTTTTATCTCCGAACATCCATAAAATCTGTTTTGTCATTTACTTTCTGCCGGTTCCATTATCTAATCGATCCGTACCACTATAACTTACTTAACTTTATCTAAGCCGAATCACCAGGTTACCGAAACCGACCCACCATTCTCTTTAACCTTCATCATCCGAAATCGGTTCTGCCTATTATACAAGTGTGCTGCATCAACCTGAAAGCAAACCTCTTCCGCACTTGAACCTAGTTCAAGAGTTTGTGACAGGTTGTGTAGTATTGAAACCCCGGTGTTAATCTCTAAGCGGATTAACCACCACCCTTCGAGTGAGAACCGCTAACCGGTCCAACCCCGGTCCTCCAGTGGCTACCTAGATCCTAACAATATTTTTAAACTAAACCTGAATTAAACTTGAAATAACTTTTAGATAAAGCATGTAATATGGTATAAAATTTCGAAGTAAGAAATTTAGTTTTTACTTTCCTTTTTTTTACATTATTGAGTCTAATGACTTCTTTCCTACTGTCATTTAATGTTTAGGACAATTCATTTAAATTTTATGAATTTAATATTTTTAAATATATTATTTAATCAAACATATATATATTAATATTAATAACAACATATAACAATAATTTATTACTATAATTTAAATGAAAAGGTCTTATTTAAAAATAAATATTTAATGTTTGATTTCTACTTTACAAAAAATACATTTTTTGGATTGGAGAGTAATTATTAGGTGGGTCGAGATAAATATATATATATATATATATATTATAATATATCTAAATTTTTTATTCACACAAATTGATATCATCAACTAAGAGGTCCATATTATGGAAATAAGGACTTATTGTGATTTTCAATAAAAAAAAATTCAATTATTTCTAAATAAATTAAACATTGGGTTATACGTGTGTAAGTAAGAAGCACGTTAAGATTGGTTTCAAGTGCCGTGACTAGAAAAAAGGAGAGGGTAGTGGTGTGTGAAGTCTTATTAATTTTTTTTTTTAATTTATAATAACTTTATGTAAAATTATAAGTAGGCTTATCATTCAAAATATTATATATTAAAGTTTTGAGAATTACTATAATTATTATTTTAAAGATTACTATAAATATGTTATATATATATAACTTACCATGGATGTGTAATTTTAATATTATTAAGAGTTGGGAGATTAATTTATATTTCTTTATTGTTAATTATTTTGTTTGTTTGGTTATTCATAAATTTCTTTATTATTTAAACAAAAACTTTATTTATTTTTTTTAGAAATTATTATTTTTCTAAAATCTTATTATTTTGTATTGTTAAATATTTATATATATTATAAATTTATTTAGAAAATATAATAATGATAAATTGACGTAAATAATAATTTGTGTAATTGTTATTTAAGGCACGAATTTGGATTGTTTTATTATATGAGATTCGAAATTTGAATTGTGTCATATGATACTCGAACTATCAAAATAATGGTCATATAAAGTTTTCTCAAATGAACAAATTGTGTGATATCTTATTTTAACGTATTATCATCGTTTTCTTAATTAATTTGTCATATTTTTAAATAAAATGATATTTAAAGACGTTTTAGATGTATTTTTTAAAATTAAAGATTATTTTTGAGATTTACGCATTCTAATTTGTTAAAGTTAGTTTTAGTAACTACTAAAATATGTTATCTAAAATATGTTTTGAAAATTTTGATTTTGATCAAACATGATCGGGGTGGAACAAAAATGATCCAAATAGTTGCACAACATGATTACCATTATGTTGGGATGTTTTCTGGACTGTGATTCAAGAGAACTAGCATACGAACAACAAATACAATTTTTTTTAAAATTCAAATTTGAGTTGTCTATTTTAGGTTGATTGATTCTTTCTAACCTATTCAGAAAGATTATAAATGGTCCTATGATATATTTATAATCATAAAACACTATAAACATCATGTATACAAGTTTATGCAATTTGAAATATAAAAATTTCAAATTCAAACTGTAAATATAAATTAGAGATTGATTGGAACTTTACCAAAGATTGGAGAATACTCGTACATCCTTCGGGAAATTTTTGGGATGCTCAAATCCAAGTTTTAAAGACTTAAACAGAAAATTTGAAAAATTTAAAAGCTTGAAGCTTTATGGCGGATTTTTGATTTTTCTTCGATTTGAAGGTGGAGAGTGGATCTCTTACCTTCAGAATGACTTTGGAGGAGTTTTTATAGCATCCCTGAGTCGGTGGAGACTTTTAGTGGATCGAATTAGCCAAAAGCATTAATGACATTTTGGTTGTTCTTGAGCGAACTTGGTGAAATAAGGATAAATCATCCCTATTAAAGTAGTAAAAATGATCACCAAAGTAGGGTTATCATTTTAGCTTTTGAATCAGTCGCAAAGATGGACTATAGAGAAAGTTCCATCTTTGTAAAATCAAAGACGTGTCTTTGATGTTAATCCCTCTAGCGATCACGATGGAGATGAAGGTGGCGTATGAAACGACGTCATTGCATGCGCGTTTGGGCGTTCCATTAGCGGTCCGTCCAATTTCTTTGGCGTTTAGGAGTTCTGTTAGCGATTCGGCTAACGGGCGTTAGTAGGCCCGACCCGGAGGGGTAGGCAGCCTAGGCCACGACCTAGGGCCTAGAGCCTAGGACCAAAAAGGGGCCCATTTTTTTATATATGCTAGATATTAGTAAGGATTTTTAGTTTCTTATTCTTTAATTTTTTTATTATGTTAGATTTTTTGGCCCATGGCTCTATAGCCCAAATAGAGAAACAAACTAACACTATCAGAACAAAAAATTGAAAACCCTACTGTCTGTCTCTCTCAGTCTCTGTATCCTATATCGATAACAAAACCGACAACGAAACTGACAAAAAATAATTTCGACGGTGTCTCTGTTTCGCTGGGTTGAGCCTTGAGATAAGGTTTAACCATTAAAAGTGAACATTAGGGTTTGATTGTTATTTATTTTTATGCTTTGTTTTGAGATTGTGTATTTGTGTGGTTAAGCCATAAAGATCTTTGAAAATAGTTTACTTGTTTGATGGCGCCGAAAAAATATTTATCTGGATATGAAAAACGAAAAAAGAAAGAATTAGAAGAACAATTTGTTAAATCTCAAAGTGGTGCGCTTGACAAGTTTGTTAAAAGATCTGGTGCCTCGCGAGCGCGCGCTCCTTCCACTACAACGGGCTACGCGGCGCATTTTGGACGTTGAATGATAACCCAACGTCCAACCGATACATGTCCTAAGGCCTATTTTTTTTTTCCAATTTTCATATTACAAAATTATTTTTGTAATTTTGGAGCCTTAAACCATTTTCTAAAAATTCTGAAAAATTGGAAAATGATTCAAAATATTCTTGGGATATTTTCACAAAAATTATTTTGACTAAGGCTGATTATGATTTAATTTTAAACCCTAATGTCTTCTAAATTGATTTTCATCATGTATTTTCCTCTCTAATTGTCATCAGCAACATGTATTAAAATAAAATGTTATACAACCGATTTTCTAAAACCAAATTTATAAGTAGAAACTGTTTTCAAAATGGGTACGGAGGATGAAGCGCGAAATCCCTTTCCCGAGTATCACAGAATTACAACTATAAAGAAACTCTAACTAATACGTTTGTACACATATGCCATTTTTATTGATTTTCAAAAATCATTTGGTGACTCTATTTCAAAAAAGTAATCTTTTAAATTAATTATTTTTAATTAATTTAAACAAACGAATTTATAAAGAATTAAATTATAATTTAATTATCGCAACTCTTCGTATTATTTAAATTTGAATTTAAATTAATTATTTTCAATTAATTTTAAAAACTATTAGGAATTATTTAAAATCTTTTAAAATAATATTTTATTTAAAAAAAAATTTAACATGCAAACCGCGGTTAAAATTTTCGAACCTCGAGCTTTTACGGAACCAAAATTTTTTTCGGGATTACAAATATATTATTATTTATTTATTAAAAAAATATATAAAATATAATTAAAAAGAGAAACAACTTTTTTTTAAGTTTCAAAATTAATCATTCATTTATAATATCTTATTGTTACGACTTGTTTCGTAAGGTGTGTTTATGTGTTCTTGATTCAAGAATCAAGTTCTTGATCTCTAAGACCGGGTGGAAATATATAATCAAAGGCCATCAGAAGGTTTTGTAATAGAGAATTTGGGATGAGGGACAGAAGAATCTAGGGTGAGAAGAGAAATACTGTTGGTCTATACCAAACAGTCCAAAATAAGTAATCAAAACATAATAGACAAATGGGGGGTGAAGAAGTGAAGAACTTTCACAAATAGTTTTATATATTCATTATTCCATTAATGGGTCTTTGGGGAAGAAAGATCAGCCTTTTATAGTTGCTATTTTGCCACAAAAAATTCGGTTACAACTACTTGGAAAATAACATAATTCAGTTTGTAAAACATAAAGGGAAAGGAAAACAATATTATTAAACAAAAAACAGAAACTGGCCCATGTGCACAATAAGACCGAGAAAGGGTGCTGGAATTATTCTAGGACCGATGCATTAATTTGGAGACCCTAACATTATCTCCCCCTTCAAAATTCGTCGCCCTCGACGAAAAGACCGTGGCCTGGTCAGCCTCTAATTCGCATCCTCAAAACTTCAAAGAAGACTATTGCTTAGGTCGGACTTCAGCAAGTTCAGAAAGGGTCGCAACATATGACCGCAATTTTTAAAAAACTTTCGGCGGCATCGTTTCAATAGTGGAGCTAGTCGGGTCCTAGTGCAACATATATAAAAATAACTTGTTTCAGCTCCGCCTATACACTAGGGTGATATCAAAGATCCAGATCCAGTCCTTCCTTCGGCCCAATACCCCAGATGCAGAAAAAGGGCCATTTTTCTTCCGATTATACTCTAGAGTGTCTTCAAACAACCAAGTCCAGTCCTTTTTCTGAACCAGCAACACATGTGCAACAACATAGCCATGTCATCCAATTACCTTCTTGGCTGGTAGTAGGTTGTTGGGTTGCTGGAATAGCTTATTGAACCCTTTGATTATGTGCTAGAAATTTTCAGGAGTGTCTTCCAAAATAAGTGAAACAATTTTGCATTCGTTCTTACTCTCTATTTGTACTGTGGCAACAACATTATAATTTTCCAAGGTCTTTTCTAGCTGGTTGCCTTGTATTATGTTGACCTGCGACCGAGGGGTACCCTGTTGGACCATGAATGTGTGCAAAGAAATGACATGTTTGTCCCCTGTCTCAAGCAAAAAAGGTGGGTCATAAAAACCTGATTCTTGGACGGGGTCATGGACTTCTTGGACTTCTTGCTGATTAGCCGAGGCCATGAATATTTTGGATTTGCATCTATGATTGGGCTCCCATTTTTCATTGCAAGTATAACACTAGTCTTCCTTGGGATCGGTTGTCCGGTTTGTGCTCGGCCATACCGTGTTAACATTGCATGGTTTGGCTAGCAGCAGTGGTTTGGCGTTGTACACGGGCCTACTACTCATTAGGGACCCGTAAGTTGCTTCTTGGGTAGCACTGACCTGTTTCAATTTCATGCATTGTCTCATGAGGGTGTCGTGTATAGGAGGACTGAATCGCAGCAAGAGATCTCTCTTGAATACATCCCACGTCAAGGCTTTCATATGGTTGCGGTTCTGCAAATATGAGTCATGCCACGTTCTTGCCTCTTTTAAAAAGTGAGTATGGACAATGTCTAATTTCGTGGCATCATTCGTCTTGCTCACCCTAAAGACTAGCTCGGAAAATATGAGCCAACCCTCCAAATTAGTCTCATCAAATTCAGGAACATTTGTGAGCCGGGTTGGAGGAAGGTAGTGTTGGCCATATTGGAAGGGCCTGTTCAGAGGAGGACCGTAGCAAAAAGCATCAACATAGGGTCAGGTGCGTGTATCTTGGCCATTATTAAACGCACCAATTTCAATGGTTGTCAAACTTTTTTCAGCGGCAATGAACCTTCTGAGCATATCTGGCTGAAAGGCATTGTGCACAGTAGCCTGTTCGGTCATGTGTTGTTGAAGAGAAGCTTTCATGGAGGCATATTATTGGGTCAGGCCTTCGAGTAGGGTCTTAAGAGCATCCATCATTGTTTGCTATCGGGTTTCTTTCATTTGAGGATCGTCTTGCTATGATACCAAGAATGTTACGGCTTATTTCGTAAGGTGTGTTTATGGGTTCTTGATTTCAAGAATCAAGTTCTTGATCTCTAGGACCGGGTGGGAATATATAATCAAAGGGAATCAGAAGGTTTTGTAATAGAGAATTTTGGATGAGGGGATAGAAGAACCAAGGGTGAGAAGAGAAATATTGTTGGTCTATACCAAACAGTCCAAAATAAATAATCAAAACATAATAGACAAATGGGGGGTGAAGAAGTGAAGAACTTTCACAAGTAATTTCATATATTCATTATTTCATTCATGGATCCTTGGGGAAGAAAGATCAGACTTATATAGTTGTTGTCTTGCTCCAGAAAATTCAGTTACAACTACTTATAAAATAACAGAATTCGGTTTGTAAAACATAAAGGGAAAGGAAAATAGAATTATTAAACAAAAAACAGAAACTGGCACATGTGCACAATATGACCGAGAAAGGGTGCTGGAATTATTCTAGGACCGATGCATTAATTTGGAGACCCTAACACATACCCATTAACTTACGGTCGGGTTTAAATTTAAATGATAAACACGAATCATTTTGTCTAAAAAAATATACAAATCACTCACAACGCTCGACCCGATAATCCTTGCATCATTATATATATATATATATATGTATTTGGATTTTACAAATCTTTTAACACCTGTAACCATTTCATAGTTTTCTTCATTCTTAATACAGTTGTTAACACATCTTTCATTTCACAAGATTTGATCTCTCCTTTGACCTCCTTTTCTAAAAACTCATTATATAATTTATTGATATATAATAAATCAATCCACAAACTCTAATTTTATTTATCCAAGTAATACAAAAATTATATCAAACTAAATACTTATAATTTTTTTAACAACTTCTACTATCTCCATATTGGTTATATCGTCATATTTGTCATCACGGGCTTTACGTCAAAACACTGATTAATTAACTTCTTTATTGTTTGTTAGCAATTAATTATTTCTCTCCCTACAATTTCAAAATTGATATGTTTACACACATGAATTACTTGCTAAAATGGAAAAGTATATGTTTACTACTTCGGTCTCCAAACCAATGTAACCTTAACAGATATTATGTGATATATTTACAATGCACAGTCCATTAGTAGATCTGAAAACAGAGCATCACTCATTTCATGTCTTGCTTAGGTATTGTATAGTTTTATAAGTGCACTCAACTCATATAACATTGACATCCCTTATTCAAAATTTTTATAAACGTTTATAGGTTTTCTGTATAGGTATCATATGTTGTCTCATATATATTAATAGTTTCAAAGTTGTCATAATAATTAACAGTTGGCTCCTGTTGACACTAAAATGTACTCTATCTTTTTGACAGGCTCACTATGCCAAATCCAATTCACATATTTTTGACTAAAACCATGCTAAACCTTATAAAGATGCACTAAAATGGACTTAATCGGTCCTTTTAAAAGATTAATACATTTGCAATAATGACAATACACTAAATTTGGGTCCATATTAGGATTCTATAAACAACCTCTAATGATACATTTGCAACAATGACAATACATTAAAGGAAAGTGTTTTATCAAATAATTGACTGATATTTGATCTTTAGTGATAGTGATATTGTTCAATATGTAGTTGTGCATATATTCTTAATTTGGCTATCAGCAAAAGAAGAAAAATTATAATTGGGATAAGTTAGACAGGGATTGTCAATTGAATATTTTTGCAATTTCTTATATTGCCCTGATAAGTGTGGTTTCTTCTCTTCGAGAGAGATGAGATGTTTAAGATATATTCTTCTTCAGCGGGTTTTACATATATGGAAGTTGAATACTATTTTATCGATTTTATCGAAATTAAAAAGACTATTAAAAAAAGTGGATCATAAATCCCTAATGGTTAAATTTGGAAAGTTATGTGACCATGAAACGAGTGATTAACCGTTATTATTCTGACATAAATATGTACCTTTCGAACCTCCAAAATTCGTTCTGACTGGACAGTTTTTTTGAAAATCTAATCCAAAAATTTCCAGTTGGAAATATTACTCTTTCTCTCCCCGATCTTGACTAAAAAATTAATGATATAGGGTTTCTTCCCCGTTAACTTTCCAATCATCAGAGTCGGTGATATCTTTCTCCATAAACCAACCTTGTTAGTTCTTATTATCATATCTTCTAAGAATAATAATGAAGAAAGAAAATGTAGGAAAAACTAGGAAAGACAATAATATTTGTTGAAGAGGAAAAGTTATAAGAGTCTTAAGTGTTATATATCAACATTTATATGAAACCTTTATAAAAGTGTAATTAGCCTAGAAACCCTAAAATAATTATACATACAAGCCCAAGACCATTAATAATTAAATAAGCCTTAATTACATAAAAGACAAAACAGACCCACAACTTGTAATTTGCTAACAATCAATTCTTATAATCTCCCTCGTAAACTTGATTTGGTTTGAGATTATTCACGCAGAGTAGCTCTTGCATTTCCACAAATTTGACTCTTGTTAGCGGCTTGGTAAGAATATTTTCACGTTGATCTGTGGTGCTTACGAACACTACGATGATCTGTCGATTCTCGACACATTTCAAGGATGAAATGGAACCGAGTGTCAATGTGTTTGATGTGTCTATGAAACACCGAGTTCTTCATTAATGCCCTTGTAGACTTGTTGTCGAAATGGAAGGCTATCGGCCTCGGCTTACATCCAAGTACCTCGCTCAACAAGTTTCTCATCCAAAGTCCTTGACACGACACTATAGTAGCTTCCATAAACTACGCCTGACATGAAGATAAAATAACAGTTCTATGCTTCTAATATTGTTAGGTGATTAGATTCCCGTTGAGATAAAATACCATCCCTTCGGTACTTTTTTTTCTGTGTCATCGGCTAGATCGTAGTTAGTAAAATCAACGATTTTTTCATCTTCTCGTCCTCTTCTTAACTAAATCTCATACCTCGTCGTTCCCTTCACATAACAAAGAATGTGTTTTACTACATATTATTGTAGAGTGGTAGGTTGCTCCATATATTGACTCACTATGCCAACTGCATAAGAGATATCGGGTTGAATGTGCGTCAAGTACTTGAGACACCCGATGATACGTCTATACTCCTTCGGATCCACTAAGCTTCCTTCTACATCCTTTTTGAGCTACAACTTTGCTTCCATCAGATACTTGCTTGAGTTGTAATCCTCCATTTCAACACTTTCTTTGCATAAATTGTTTGCTTCACCTCCATGTTTATTATGCCACAAAGCTACTGCAATTTTAATCAAAGATATGTGATAGTTAAGATGCTAGTTATAAGTTTAGACAAATTAGTTTCAATCACAATTTACATACAATAATAAATAAATAAAAATTTGGTCATTGTTTGTCCACGGTTTTCAAAATCTTGAATTCTTTTGAGAAAACTTATCAGTTTAATATTCAAGGGGTAATTATATAATGTTGAGTTGGTTATTTCTTTCTTTCAAAATATATATGGACATTTTCATTTATATTGGCTTAAATATGTTTATGAGACTCTTATTTGATCAAATATGAAGATATATACTATAGTGAAGAAATAATGAACTTGTATTTTATTCTGTAAATGTAAAGTAAAAAGAAAACAACATTATTGTGTAGTCTTAGAAGTTTTTAATCCTATATTTTAATGTGTAAAATTTTTGAAGAATAAGATGAATTGAAAATACATATTATTTAAGTTGTTATTCAAACAAATACATATCTCCCTTATATGGATGTTTCATTACTAACTACAATTAATAAAACTAACTAATAATTATTACAACTAATGAGTAGTTTTAGTTACTAACTAATTAACAATTTATTAAATTGTTAATTATTATTTTTACATCCTCCCCTCAAAGAGAAACGTAGTAGTAGTAAAGTTTCACCTTGACAAAGTAAGTCAATGAAATATCAAGCTATGATCATGCAAACATTGTCTTCAGCAAGCTTATTTTTTTTAGCTATCCAATTTAGACATCCGAGCAAACCGATTCAGCAAACTCAATTTTTTTAGCTATCGAACATAACAATCTATTTTTTTCAGCTACCAGTTTTAAACCTTTGTAGCTTTAGTTTTTTTCTTTTTAAAGAAGCCAATTTAGCATTTTTGTGGTATTGACGAATCATATCGACAAACCTCATTTTTTTTTCAGTGACTATAAGAGAATCTTTCTCTACTGCTTAAAAAATATCAAAATCTCATTTTTCTTGCACCCGCACACATTTTTCTTTCATCTTTCTCGTTCTCCTACGAATCTTTCTAATCTGGATGGATTGAACATATCATGTTCTTTTCTTCTCCATTTTACTTTGAACCTCACAATAGTAGGCTTCCATGGTTCCAACATTTATAAAGTTGCAGGCTTTGGATTATTTTAGATCCATTGTTGGATCACTTCGTCCAACAGTCGATGGACAGTCTTTCCAGGTAGCTCTGGTTATCATCATCAACAAACTTTGTATAGTTTTTACTGAATATGTTCCCTTGCAAACATAACAGATGGGACAATTTCTTCAGGAATCTGAGAAGTATAAAGCTCTGCCTAGGACTAAAAGTTCTCAGTATTTCCTTAGAGTTATCATACTGTATTGGTGTACCTAAGACCAAAGACGATATTATTTCTAATCTAGATGGAGATTCTCATGATATAAGGTATACCTTCTTTTATAGTAAACTATAACCCTTTTGGATAAACATTCTTTGGAATTTCAAGAAAAGATCAGGCTTATTTAGAGACAGGATCGTAAGGCTCAAAATCTTCATATCCGGTTCAAAAACCTCTCCCATAGTATCAACATCTACACTCCCGAGGAGCTTCTCTTTCTACCATTTTAATATTTCATCATCCTTGTCCTTCTAGAGATGTTCTTTGATGCTATAATTATGCCCCAATTCAAGTCGATCCTCTTCTTTGTTCTCTGTTGAATCGCCATCAACATTCCGCGTGAGGATGAGGTTGATTTAGATGCAGTTGCGTCAGAATTATTATCAGCCAATCCTATCTCTGAATCAAATCTTCTTCAAATGGCCAATAACGGTTTGATAAATGGCTGAGAGAGTTGGCTGTAATGATTTGGATCATGATTTGGAGCACCTGAAATCGTGATCGAATGCAAGATTTGAGCAAGAAACACGCTCTTCTTTCGCTACTATAAAAAATAAAACTTCAATGCATCCAGAATCTATTCTTTCTTGAGATAATTAGACAAGAATTAATGGAAGTTCTCTAACAAAGAGGATCATTCATTTCGTCAAGAATGTCCAAATATTCATGGGTCATCCTCTCTAATTCATCAATTGCTTTGTACTTCTGCTTCAGACATCATTAATCCAACTTTATCACCTCTTTATCCTATTCTTCTTCAATAATAATAATAAAACAAAGTCCTCCAATAGTGAATGTTTCTGCCACTAGTGGAGGCAACATAAATTATTCAAGATTCTTAACCTTGGAGCTCTGAAACCATGTTAAAATCTTGAAAAAAAGATGAATTAAAAATATAATTTTATTCAAGTTGTTATTCAAACAATTACATATTTCCCTTATAGAAATTTCATTACTAACTAACTACAATTAATAGAACAAACTAACCACTATTACAACTAATTTGTATTTTTAGTTAGTAACTAATTAACAGTTTAATAAGCAGTTAATTATCATTTTCACATACTTGATTGTTTATGCATAACAAAGGAGAAATTAATGAGGTAATTAAATGTTTTTTTTATTAAAATACATATGTGAAACATTAGTTTATTATTTAAGATCTAAGTTTGCTATTTTTCTACTGTTGCCAAACTCATATCAAACAAAGTTTCTCAAAATCTATAAATTCAACCGAAAACAGAAACAAATGAAAGTGTAAAAAAATAAAAATATTGATATGAAATAAAGTTTCTCAAAATCTATAAATTCAACTAAAAATAGATACAAATGAAAGTGTAAAAAAATATTGATCATAAGAAGCTAATTGATAAGGAGCACAATATTAGATTTTTACATTACACGTCCCATTGAGCGAGCATCCACGCGATCGAGGAGTTCTTAGTCTCGCGATTGACACCCGTTCATTCTCCCACGATCCGTTCCGACCTGACCTGACCTGAGAGCCAATTTGATGCGTTAAAGGCCATATATGTTCTTTTATCCTTTTGTTTTATTTTTGTTTTTATTGCCTTATTTGATTTTCTTTAAATCTATAATTTTTTAAAAAAACTTATAAAAAATAATAATTTTCATTATTTTGAAAATTTTCTTCCATTTTTACATTTTTATTATTCACTTAAGACAATTTGTTTTCTTTATAACTTAGATTTAAGATACAACATATGCTAGACTTCATTTAGACATGATAGACTTCTTAAAATAGCATCAAGCATCAAGCATCAAGCATCAAGCATCCAGCATCCAGCACCGAGCACCGAGCACCGAGCACCGAGCACCGAGCACCGAGCACCGAGCACCGAGCACCGAGCACCGAGCACCGAGCACCGAGCACCGAGCACCGAGCACCGAGCACCGAGCACCGAGCACCGAGCACCGAGCACCGAGCACCGAGCAACGAGCACCGAGCACCGAGCATCGAGCAACGAGCAACGAGCATCGAGCACCGAGCATCGAGCACCTTGCATCGAGCACCGAGCACCGAGCACCGAGCACCGAGCACCGAGCACCGAGCACCGAGCACCGAGCACCGAGCACCGAGCACCGAGCACCGAGCACCGAGCAACGAGCACCGAGCACCGAGCATCGAGCACCTTGCATCGAGCATCGAGCACCGAGCATCGAGCACCTTGCATCGAGCACCGAGCACCGAGCACCGAGCACCGAGCACCGAGCACCGAGCACCAAGCACCGAGCATTCAGCATTCAGCATTGAGCATTAAAGAGCATCTCTAGAAGGACATGGATTATGAAATTTTAAAAAGGTGGAAAGAAAAGCTCCTCGGGACTGTAGATGTTGATGATGTGGGAGAGGTTTTTGAACTGGATTTGAAGATTTTGAGCTTTACGATCCTGTCTCTAAATAAGCCTGATCTTTTCTTGAAATTCCAAACAATGTTGATCCGAAAGGTTTATAGTTTACTATAAAAGAAGGTATATCTTACCTCATGAGAATCTCTATCCAGGTTAGAAATAATATCATCTTTGGTTTTAGGTACACCAAACATTATGAAAACTCCAAGGAAATACTGAGAACCTTTAGTCCTAGGTAGAGCTTTATACTCATCAGATGCCTGAAGAAATTGTCCCATCTGTTATGTTTGCAAGGGAACATATTCAACAAAAACATTACAAAGTTTGTTGATGATGATTACAAGAACTACCTGGAAAGACTATCCTTCGACTGTGGGACGAAGTGATCCAATAATGGATCTAAAATCATCCAAAGCCTGCAACTTTATAAATGTTGGAACCTTGGTAGCCTGCTATTGTGAGGTTCAAAGTAAAATGGAGAAGAAAAGAACATGCTATGTTTAATCCATCTAGATTAGACAGATTCGTAGGAGAACGAGAAAGACGAAAGAAAAATGTGTGCAGATGCAATGAAGGTTTTGTCAGATCAAATGAAATTTTGATATTTTTCAAGCGGTAGAGAAAGATTTTTCTCTATATATAACATTGCAAGCGGTAGAGAAAGATTTTTCTCTATATATATAACAGACCTCTACAACTGCAATTGTGCGTGCGTCATTTCTCTCTCTATATAACATGATTCTTTCTTTCTTGATTTGGAATAAATCAGTTAATAGCTGGTTTGAATGTGTTTTTTTGTGTTGATATTTTTTTTTTTAATTTGAGTTATAGAGATAGAGAATATCTATATGGAAAAATAAATTAGAAAAAAAGTCCGCCGAGTGGAAATAGTATATCTGCTCGGTGTGGAAAATAGCTGGTTGCAGCCATATTTATGGAGGGAAGGAAGACAAATCCTTCTTTCTCAAAACTCATATTTGAGATTTCTACCCTTCTTTACTTTTAGATTGTTTTTATGGTTGATAATCCAATTTGAAAATTGAGTTATTTAATTTTTAGCAATTTACAGGTAAATAATGTTAATATTTGTCTAATTATGGATGATGATTTGTGTCTAACTGTTGATTCAAATGAGAGTGTGTTTATTATGCCACAAAGCTGCTGCATTATTTTTTATTTGTAGATGACACCTTTAACCAAAAGGAATTCAACTTGCAATAAAAGTTAGAGATGATAATTATAGATATGTGATAGTTAAGATGCTAGTTATAAGCTTAGAAAAATTTTTAAGGGGTTTCAATCACAATTTACATACTATAATAAATAAATTAAAATTCGTTCATTGTTTGACCACGGTTTTCAAAATCTTGAATTCTTTTGAGAAAACATATAAGTTTAATATTTAAAGGGTAATCATATAATGTTAAGTTGTTTATTTCTTTCTTACAAAATAAATATGGACATTTTCATTTATATTGGCTTGAATATGTTTACGAGACTCTTATTTGATCAAATATGATGATATACTATACTGAAAAATAATTAATATTTTATTGGGTAAATGTAGAGTAAAGAGAAAAAAACATTATTGTGTAGTCTTTAGAAGTTTTTAATCATATATTTTAATGTTTTAAAATTTTGAAGAAGAAGATGAATTGAAAATACAAATTATTTAATTTGTTATTCAAACAAATACATATCTCCCTTATATGGAAGTTTCATTACTAACTACAATTAATAAACTAACTAATAATTATTACAACTAATGAGTAGTTTTAGTTACTAACTAATTAACAATTTATTAAACTGTTAATTATTATTTTTACATCCTCCCTCAAAGAGAAACGTAGTAGAAACAAAGTTTCACCTTGACAAAGAAAGTCGATGAAATATCAAACTATGATCATGCAACCATTGTCTTCAGCAATCTTATTTTTTTAGCTATCCAATTTAGACATCCGAGTAAACCAATTCAGCAAACTCTATTTTTTTAACTATCCAACATAAACAGTCCATTTTTTATAGCTACCAGTTTTCAACCATTGTAGCTTTAGTTTTTTTCTTTTTAAAGAAGCTAATTTAGAATTTTTTTGGTATTGACGAATCATATCGACGAATTTCATTTCATTTCGGTGATTACAAGAGAATATTTCTCTACCGCTTGAAAAATATCAAAATCTCATTTGATCCGACAAAACCTTCCTTGCACCCGCACACATTTTTCTTTCGTCTTTCTCATTCTCCTATGAATATGTCTAATCTGGATGGATTGAACATAGCATATTCTTTTGTTCTCCATTTTACTTTGAACCTCACAATAGCAGGCTTCCATGGTTCCAACATTTATAAAGTTGCAGGCTTTGGATGATTTTAGATCCATTGTTGAATCACTTCGTCCCACAGTCGATGGACAATCTTTCCAGGTAGCTCTTGCTATCATCATCAACAAACTTTGTAAAGTTTTTGCTGAATATGTTCCCTTGCAAACATAACATATGGGAAAATTTCTTCAGGCATCTGATGAGTATAAAGCTCTACCTAGGACTAAAGGTTCTCAGTATTTCCTTGGAGTTATCATACTGTATTGGTGTACCTAAGACCAAAGACGATATTGTTTCTAACCTAGATGGAAATTCTTATGATGTAAGGTATACCTTCTTTTATAGTAAACTATAAACCTTTTGGATCAACATTCTTTGGAATTTTAAGAAAAGATCAAGCTTATTTAGAAACAGGATCGTAAGGCTCAAAATCTTCACATCCGGTTCTAAAACCTCTCCCACAACATCAACATCTACACTCCCGAGGAGCTTCTCTTTCCACCTTTGTAAGATTTCATCATCTTTGTCCTTCTAGAGATGCTCTTTGATGCTGTAATTATGCCCCAATTCAAGTCAATCCTTGTCCTTATTAAGCAATTAATTATTATTTTCACATACTCGATTGTTTATTCATAACAATGGAGATATTAATGAGGTGATTAAATGTTTTTTATTACAATATATATGTGAAACGTCAGTTTATTATTTAAGATATAAGTTTACTATTTTTCTACTGTTGCCAAAATCATATCAAGCAAAGTTTCTCAAAATCTATAAATTCAACCGAAAACAGAAACAAATGAAAGTTTAAAATAAATAAAAATATTGATATCAAACACAGTTTCTCAAAATTTATAAATTCAATCGAAAATAAAAACAAATGAAAGTGTAAACAAAATATTGATCATAAGAAGCTAATTGATAAGGAGCACAATATTTTCTTTTTACATTACACGTCCCATTGAGAGAGCATCCACGCTACCGATGAATTCTTAGTCTTGCGACTAAGACCCGTTCATTCGCCCACGATCCGTTCCGACCTAACCTGACCTGACCTAGGAGCCAATTTGATGTGTTAAAGGCTATATATGTTCTTTTATCCTTTTGTTTTTATTTCCTTATTTGATTTATTTTAATCTACAAAAATTTGAAAAAACTGATAAAAAAAATTAATTTTCATTATTTTGAAAATTTTCTTCCATTTTTACATTTTTATCATTCACTTAAGACAATTTGTTTTCTTTTTAAATTATACTTGTTATCCTTAGATTTAAGATACAACATACGCTAGACTTCTTTTAGACATGATAGAATATTGAAAAATAATTGAAAGTATAAAAATATTCAAAAATAAATTACCAAAATATATGAAATAAATGTTCTATATTTTGTCTTGAAATAAAATAAATATATATATATATATAATGTTATAAAGAAAATAATTAAATACAATATATATGAAGAACGATATCACCGAATAAGTGGTTTATTTGAGGCACGCACTTAACACATTTTTCTTAAAACAGTTCTATCGTCTCCTCTTGTGCTTGAGTTTATCGTAAATGGGTGTCTCCTAAGGTACAACAAGTCTATTAGCGATTGAACACTAGAATCACTACGCGACGAACTTAACAAAGTACTTGAATCGCTCACCGGATTTCAATGAAAATACGACGAGTAAAGAACTCGAAAAACACTCGCAAAATATGGAGAGGGCTTTTGAAATTTTAGAGGAAAGAACTCTTAGAATTCTAGAGTGAGAAATTATAAGAATATATGATTGGTACATAAGATGTTGTGTGATAGAATGCCTATTTATATTGTTGAAATAATAAACTGTTAATTAAATCATCAATTGATTCAACGTTTGACATTGTTTGTCTCTTTATTTGCCTTAATATTTCTTCTTAATTAAGGGTAATTACTTGCCAAAATTAATTAAGACATTTATTTTGCAACACTCACAGTAACATGGTTTTTTAAATTGTTAATAATAATATTAAACTATCAAAATAATTGATAATAATAAACTCATGTAAGTTACACTAGAAATTAACAAGATTTTATTAATTGGTCATCAATGAATTTTAAATTGATTAATTCAAATTATATAATTTGATCAAATTTCACCCTTTAATTAACGTTTGAATTTAATGTGAATTTGATTTAATTTTATTTCCCATATTCTAATTTCCATTATGTATAGAATTTTTTAGAATTATTTTACAAATTCCAACAATCCCCATATTAATAGAAATTGAAAGATTAACCCGATGAAAGGTTCAATAGTTGAATCCTACATATGGTAGGTAGAGGTAACCCTTTGAACCTTCCCTTATGAGAGTATATAACTTTACTAGTTAATTAGTAAACTCGAATTCCTTGAAATATTCTACCATCTGTGTAAACGATTAAACTTTCACATAGAATTCTTCCTAATACACGTCAAGCTCTCATGGTTGTGTCTGTTTCGGTCATGAAACACGCGTCTAGTTCTATGAGAGGGTCTAGAATTTAGTTGTGCAATTCTTTCGAAGCGGCCCCACTTGTCCCTCACATAGGTGATCTTTTTGCTAACAAAAATCATTAAAAGCTATATTTTATCCTCGTCAAAATATATATTGTTTCATTATAGATTTAATCCTCAACAATAATGGTACAAGTAAGTACAACCTAATGTCTCATTGAAACTAGTTCTTGGGATCTTTAGTCTACATATGTTGTTGGGTTTTATTTCATACCAACTTATAATAGGCTCATGTCTAAAAAGACTTTCAAACTAAATCTCCATTCAATAATTTAGTTAGTGGATCTAAAATGTTATCTTTGGCTTACATAGTCAAATTTGATAACTTCATTAAAGAGTATAGTCTAATGACATTATGTCTAAAACGTGTATATTTATACTTGTCATTAACACTAAGCTTGTCAAATTTCAAATTATTAACACAATGTAAAAGGATCGGTGACACCAATAGAGACAGGGGTCTAACTATTGATAACAACTTCTTGTAAAAATGGTTTGATAGAAATCCTGTTAGAGATTTGTATCACTTTCTATTCTTCACAAACCCTTACAAACTCTTGAAACGATTCAAGTGCGGAAACGTTTGCTCAGATTTGAAGCTAAGAACCGATGAAGGAGAAGATTACAGCATTTAAATGACACACAGTATTGTTTATGGATGTTCGGAGCAAAACTCTCCTACGTCACCCCTTCTTCCAACCACCGGAAGGATTCACTATATTTTTCTTATAATAAAATACAGTTGCAAAGCTAGATCACTGTTAAAAAGAACAAACTCTGTTCAATTTACAGTATATTGAAGAATATCACTCAGCTAAATAATACTTAGATTCTATCTCTCTCTTGATGTACAAAACATAGTATGTAAGAAAGCAATTCGTAAGATCGATTGTCAGTTTGCACGTCTTGTGTGCTGCTTGTATTTGAGTGTCACTTCGTCCGTTGTCATTGAGGATCTTTAAATAGAGTGCAGGTACCAACGGTCGAATCTTCTATAATGACACGTGGAAAACACCAATTGGAAAGCCTCCATAGTACACAGGTACAACAGACTCTATGCATAAAAATCGTGGTCGTACCCATCTGGAAGTGCGCCCAAATATTCTTCTATGATTGTCTTGCAAGAAACAAGTAGTGGGTCAAATATTTTCTTACATGGCATTAATTCATTGGATGTAACTAGAATTCGTACTGATCTGCACGGATTAGTGGAGCAGGAGTAGCGTACAACTAGTTGATCGTGGTAGACGGATGCTAACTTCAAGCAACTGCTGAAGCGAGGCATTAGACGTACTCCATTAGACTGCCAAATCTAATGAAGTTAGACGCCTCCATCTAATAGCAGAATCCATTAGACCACTAAGTCTAATAGAGTTAGATGACACGTCTAACTACGTGTCCCCTCAGACTAGTCTAAAGGAGTTAGAGTGCACCTCTAACTTTCATTTGTTAGATTGCACGTCTAACTTTCATCTACTAGACTGCACGTCTAACACGTATCCGATAGACTGTACGTCTTACTACGTATCTGTTAGAATGCACGTCTAACTACGTAGTTAGAATACACGTCTAACTACGTATCCGTTAGACTACACGTCTAACTACGTATCCGTTAGACTACACGTCTAACTACGTATCCGTTAGACTACACGTCTAACTACGTATCTGCTAGACTGCACGTTATTACGACTTGTTTCGTAAGGTGTGTTTATGGCTTCTTGATCTCAAGAATCAAGTTCTTAATCTCTAGGACCTATGGAAATTTTATAATCAAAGGGCAATGGAAGGTTTTTTGATAGAGAATTTGAGATGAGGGGATAGAAGAACCTAGAGTGAGAAGAGAAAGATTGTTGGTCTATACCAAATAGTCCATAATAAATAATAATAGACAAATGGGAGAGAAGTTCATATCTTCATTATTCCATTCATGAGTCCTTGGGGAAGAAATATCAGCCTTATATAGGTGATGTCTTGCCCCAGAATATTCGGTTACAATAAATATTAGAAAATAATAGAATTCGATTTGTAAAATAAAAAAGGAAAGCAAAACAAAATATTAAAACAACAAAAAAGAAATCTTGCCCATGTGCACAATAGGACCGAGAATGGGTTCCGAGAAAGGTTGCTGGAATTGTTCTAGGACCGAGGCCTTAATTTGGAGACCCTAACATTATCTCCCCCAACATTATCTCCCCCTTCAAAATTCGTCGCCCTTGACGAAAAAGACCGTGGTCTGCCGAGCCTCTGATGCGCATGCTCAAAATTTCAAAGAATTCGGTCGGACTTCAGCAAGTCCAGCAAGTGTCGGAGTCTAGGACCACATTTCTTAAAAGCCTTCGGTCTTCCCGCTCCACAATCAGTCCTTCCTTTGGCCCAACATGCCAGGGTGCAGCAAAAGGGCCATTTTTCCTCCAGGCATACTCTAGAATATCTTAAAACAACCAAGCCCAGTCCTTTATCCAAACCAGCAACACATGTGAAATAACATAGCCGTGTCTTCTAGTAACCTTTCTAACTGGTGGTCGGTTGTTGGGTTGCTGGTTGAGCCCTTTGATTATGTACTGGAAATTTTCAGGAGTGTCTTCCAACATAAGTGAAACAATTTGGCATTCGTTCATACTCTTTAGTTGTACCGTGGCAGCAACATTATAAATTTTTAAGGCCTGTTCTAGTTGGTTGCCTTGTATTATGTTGACCCGCGACCGAGGGGTACCCTGATGGAACGTGAAAGTGTGCAAAGAAATGACATGTTCATCCCCTGTCTCAAGCAGAAAGGGTGGGTCATAAAAACCTAATTCTTGGACGGGTTCTTGAATGAGTTCTTGGACTTCTTGCTAAATAGTCGAGGCCATGAATGTTTTGGATTTGCACTTATGATTGGGCTCCCATTTTTCATTGCAAGTATAACACAGGTCTTCCTTGGGATCGGTTATCTGGTTTGTGCTCATCCAGGCCGTGTTAACATTGTATGGTTTGGGCAGCAGCGGCGGTTCAGCGCTGTACAAGGGCCTGCTGCTCATTATGGACCCGTAAGTTGCTTTTTGGGCAGCATTGACCTGTTTCAAGTTCATGCGTTGTCTGATGGGGGTGCCGTGTATAGGAGGACTGAATCGCAGCAAGAGATCCCTCTTGTATACATCCCACGTCAAGGCTTCCATATGATTGTGATTCGGTAAATATGAGTCATGCCACATTCTTGCCTCTTTTGAAAAGCGAGTGCGGACAATGTCTAGTTTTGTGGCATCATTCGTCTTTCCCACCATAAAGACTTGCTCGACAAATATGAGCCAGTCCTCCAAATTAATCCCATCAAATTCAGGAATATTAACATTTGTGAGCCGGGTTGGAGGAAGGTAGCAAGAAGCATTAACATAGGGTCGGGTGCAGGGATCTTGGCTATTTCCAGAAGCACCAGTTTCAATGGCTGTCAAACTTTTTCCAGGAGGATTCAACCTTCTGTCCATATTTTGCTGAAAGACATTGTGCAAAGCAGCTTGTTCGGTCATGTGTTGTTGCAGGGAAGCTTGCATGGAGGCATATTGTTGGGACAAGCCTTCGAGTAGGGTCTTAAGAGCATGCATCTTTGTTTGCTACTGGGTTTCTTTCATTTGAGGATCGTTTTGCTCTGATACCAAGAATGTTACGACTTGTTTCGTAAGGTGTATTTATGGGTTCTTGATCTCAAGAATCAAGTTCTTGATCTCAAGGACTGATGGAAATTCTATAATCAAAGGGCAGCGGAAAGTTTTTTTATAGAGAATTTGGGATAAGGGGATAGAAGAACTTAGGGTGAGAAGAGAAATACTGTTGGACTATAACAAACAGTCCATAGTAAATAATAATAGACAAATGGGGGCGAAGTTCATATCTTTATTATTCCATTCATGGGTCCTTGGGGAAGAAAGATCAGCTTTATATAGGTGATGTCTTGCCCCAGAATATTTGGTTACAACAACTACTATAAAATAACAGAATCCGGTTTGTAAAATAGAAAAGGAAAGCAAAACAAAATATTAAAACAACAAAATAGAAATCTGGCCCATGTGCACAATAGGACCGAGAACGGGTGCCGAGAAAGGTTGCTGGAATTTTTCTAGGACCTAGGCCTTAATTTGGAGATTCTAACACACGTCTAACTACGTATCCATTAGACTGCACGTCTAACTACGTCTATTAGACTGTACGTCTAACTACGTCTGTTAGATTCTACGTCTAACTACGTATCTGTTAGACTGCATGTCTAAATACGTATCTGTTAGACTGCACGTCTAACTATGTATCTGTTAAACTGCACGTCTAAGTACGTATCCGTTAGACTGCACGTCTAACTACGTATCTGTTAGACTACATATCTAACTACGTCTATTTGACTACACGTCTAACTACGTATCTATTAGACTGCATGTCTGACTACGTCTGTTAGACTGCACGTCTAACTAGGTATCCATTAGACTACACGTCTAACTACGTATCTGTGAGACTGCACGTCTAACTAGACTGCACGTCTAACTACGTTTGTTAGACTACACGTCTAACTACGTATCTGTTAAACTGCACGTCTAACTACGTATCTGTTAGACTATGCGACTAACTACGTATTCGTTACACTGCACATCTAACTACGTATCTGTTAGACTACACGTCTAACTACGTATCTGTTAGACTACACGTCTAACTACGTCTCTGTTAGACTTCATGTCTAACTACTTATCTGTTAGACTACACGTCTAACTACGTCTGTAAGGCTGCACGTCTAACTACGTATCTGTTAGACTACACGTCTAACTACGTCTGTTAGACTGCACGTCTAACTACGTA
Organism: Impatiens glandulifera; assembly: GCF_907164915.1. Classification (NCBI taxonomy): domain Eukaryota; kingdom Viridiplantae; phylum Streptophyta; class Magnoliopsida; order Ericales; family Balsaminaceae; genus Impatiens; species Impatiens glandulifera. The sequence continues at coordinate 28,142 of NW_025919229.1, forward strand.
TCTGTTACATTGTACTTCTAACTACGTATTTGTTAGACTGCACGTCTAACTACGTATGTCTAATGAACCTGATTCAAGCTAAGTCAAACTTAACATGTTTTGATGTACCTGCACAAAAACAATTAGATGGATTAATTTCCTTCTTTTTTAAGTTTTATACAAACTTATCTTCAAAATATCGTTAGTTAGAATAGTTTGACCTTTATTCAAAATAATTTGACTCAATAATTTCCACCGTTTGATGATGATGTTAATTAGATAGACATCCATCCAATTAAAGAAAGAATAATACTTGTTCGCAAACTACAGAAACCCAAAGACCAATATTCAAAAACCAAGTTTAAAAAACCAAGTTCACAAACCAACAGAAGATAGTTTAGAAAAAAATAGAGATTATTGATCTTCCCTTTTCACGATTGGGTAGTTGAATCCTTCACCGCTCAGATGGTTTCGAAATGGAGGGAAAGAACGACCACCAAGACCACTTCCAGCACTTCCACCACCACGATTACCGATGCGACGTCCACCTCTTTTGGTTGGCCTGCAACTTCCTTCATCGGTTGGTTTTCTCTTCGATCTGTTGCCGGTTTAAACACCACCTCTACTACTATCACCGCCTCTAGAACTTCCTCTAGAACTTCCTTCCCCCTTTTTAACATTAATATCGCCACGGGAAATGAGGTTCTTCTTCTTATTAGCAGCAGCTTCAGCATCTTCAATATTTGAATTTGAAGAGCTTGAGTTAGAGTTGCTCTTCTTTATGAAGTCGCCAAACTTCTTCACGAAGAGAGACATAGCATTGCTGCTGAGCTGCTGGGAAGCTTTCTTCACATCAGGAGCAACCGGTGACTCTTCAGCAGTCACCAAAGCTTTGGCAATGATGATGGATGAGGGTTGATCTTCTTCAATCCTTGAGTTCAAGTCGAACACATAGGCTTTGAGATCAGCAAACATATTGAAAAGTGAGATCTTGTTGAGGTCTTTGGATTCCCTCATAACCATCGTCTTTATGTCTCATTCCCTTGGCAAAGCACGCATAACCTTGATAGCAATCTCACTATTGCTATAGGTCTTGTCGAGAATAGAGAGAGTGAAGATGATTTTGCTGAACCTTGTGTCAAACTCAGTCATTGCTTCTCTAGGACGCATTTTAAATCTGTCGAACTATTGAGTAAAAACCATGATCTTGTTCTTCTTTGTTTGTTCATTGCCCTCACACATTTGTATAAGTCTGTCCCAGATCTCCTTAGAGTTGAACATACTTTCATCAAGAGATATGTACATCACGTCTAATGCCATGTTGTTGAGGTTGTTTCTCCTCTTGTCTTCACTGGTCCATTCAGATTTCTCCTTATCAATCTTGATGGGACCATCTGTGATAACACTCCACATGTCGTTATGAAGAGAAGAGAGATGAGTACGAACTCTCTTCTTCCACACGATATAATTTTCTCTTGAGAATGTGGGGATTGCGGTAGCATTGACATCTTTGGTAAATACCCATTGGAAAGCCTCCATAGTACACAGGTAAAACAAACTCCGTGCATAAAGATTGTGGTCGTACCAATCTGGTAGTGCTCCCAAATATTCTTCTAGGATTGTCCTAAAACAAACTAGTAGTGGGAAGAATATTTGCTTATGTGGTATTAATTCATTGGATTTAATTGGTTGTCGTACTGATCTGGACGGATTAGTGGAGAAGGAGTAGCGTACAGCTAGTTGATCATGGGTAGACGAATGCTAACTTCAAGCAACTGCTGAAGCGAGGCATTACACGTGCTCCATTAGACTGCCAAGTCTAATTAAGTTAGACGCCTCCGTCAAATAGCAGAATCCATTAGACCACCAAGTCTAATACAGTTAGACGACACGTCTAACTACGTGTCCCCTCAGACTAGTTTGAAGGAGTTAGACTGCACATCTAACTTTCATCTATTAGACTGCACGTCTAACTACGTATCCGTTAGACTACACGTCTAACTACGTATCTGTTAGACTACATGTCTAACTACATCTGTTAAACTGCACGTCTAACTACGTATCCATTAGACTGCACGTCTAACTACGTATCCATTAAACTGCACATCTAACTATGTCTGTTAAACTGCACGGCTAACTACATATTTGTTAGACTTCACGTCTAACTACGTACGTGTTAGACTGCATGTCTAACTACGTATCCATTAGACTGCATTTCTAACTACTATCTGTTATACTACATGTCTAACTACGTATCCATTAGACTACACGTCTAACTACGTATCTATTAGACTAGGCATCTAACTACGTCTGTTAGACTATACGTCTAACTCGTATCCGTTAGACTAAACGTCTAACTACGTATTTATTAGACTACACGTCTAACTACGTATCTATTAGACTGTACGTCTAACTACTTCTGTTAGACTGTATGTCTAACTACGTATCTGTTAGACTACACGTCTAACTACGTATCCGTTAGACTAGACGTCTAACTACGTATCCGTTAGACTACACGTCTAACTATGTATCTGTTAGACTACACATCTAACTACGTATCTGTTAGACTGCATGTCTAACTACGTATCTGTTAGACTGCATGTCTAACTATGTATCCATTAGACTGCACGCCTAACTACTTCTGTTAGACTACACCTCTAACTATGTCTGTTAGACTACACATCTAACTTTATATCTGTTAGACTGGACATCTAACTATGTCTGTTAGAATATACTTCTAACTACATATGCGTTAGACTAAACGTCTAACTATGTATATATTAGACTGCACGTCTAACTACGTATCCATTAGACAAGACGTTTAACTACGTCTGTTAGACTGCACGTCTAACTACATATCTGTTACACTACACGTCTAACTACGTATCTGTTAGACTGCACGTTTAAATACGTATCTGTTAGACTGCATGTCTAACTATGTATCTTTTAGACTACACGTCTAACTACGTATCTGTTAGATTGCATGTCTAACTACGTCTCTGTTAGACTGCACGTCTTACTAAGTATCTGTTAGACTACACGTCTAACTACGTCTGTTAGACTGCACATCTAACTACGTATCTGAAGGACTACACGTCTAACTACGTATCTTTTAGACTGCACGTCTAACTATGTTTGTTAGTCTACACGTCTAACTACGTATCTGTTAGACTGCACGTCTAACTACATACGTCTAATAACCAATATGTCTAATGAACCTGATTCAAGTTATGTCAAACTTAACATGTTTTGATGCAACTGCACAAAAACAATTAGACGTCTTAGTTTCCTTCTTATTTAAGTTTTATACAAACTCATCATTAAAACATCGTTAGTTAGAATAGTTTAACCCTTAGTCAAAATAATTTGACCCAACACAATAGTTAGATATTCCCGTTTGTACATTCTTAGATAACATTGGAACATCTTCTAATAAGAAGCATAGTGATTCGTAAATGCTTACAATTTAAATTATTTTTTATGAAAATATTGTTTACTTGGCTAACTTGTAGACAAAATGTCTTTTAAACTATTTTGTATTCGTGTATTCAATTACATATTTTTCATAAAAATGTTTTATTTTTCAACATAAGTCAAAAATATAGATTATAACGTTTAATATATTAATCATAATTTTCATAGAAAATTTCCATCCGTAGATTGCACTTCCAAGTGTAAACATATTCACTTACGGACGTAAATTTTTTTATTTAATAATTTAAATATATCATTTGATAACAACATGATATTTCGTATAGTGCAATTACGACCTTAGTAGATTTTAATCATTTTTATCGTAATTTTCAACAATAAAAATATCGTACAAAAGACACGTAATGAAATAATTTTCATTGTCTTCATGACATATATTATTGTCACATTAATTTTTAATCGAAGTATGATTCAATTTTCATATCATTATTATAAAATTTGTTATAAGTCATACAAATACTTTATAAATTTTCTTTTTCATCTATTTCATAATATCTTTTTGAAGATATTGGTTCTACAAATTTTTATGAAAATAATGTCAAAGAAATTTTCTTAATGCTTAATGTTTCATGCTTGATGCTTGATGCTTGATGCTTGATGCTTGATGATTGATATTGATGCTTGATGCTTGATGCTTGATGCTTGATGCTTGATGCTTGATGCTTGATGCTTGATGCTTGATGCTTGATGCTTGATGCTTGATGCTTGATGCTTGATGCTTGATGCTTGATGCTTGATGCTTGATGCTTGATGCTTGATGCTTGATGCTTGATGCTTGATGCTTGATGCTTGATGCTTGATGCTTGATGCTTGATGCTTGATGCTTGATGCTTGATGCTTGATGCTTGATGCTTGATGCTTGATGCTTGATGCTTGATGCTTGATGCTTGATGCTTGACGCTTGATGCTTGACGCTTGACGCTTGACGCTTGACGCTTGACGCTTGACGCTTGACACTTGACGCTTGACGCTTGACGCTTGACGCTTGACGCTTCATGCTTGACGCTTCATAGCGTCACTTGACGCTTGACGCTTGACGCTTGACTCTTCACGCTTGACTCTTGACGCTTCACGCTTGACGCTTAACGCTTGACGCTTGACGCTTAACGCTTGACGCTTAACGCTTGACGCTTAACGCTTGACGCTTGACGCTTAACGCTTGACGCTTGACGCTTGACGCTTGACGCTTGACGCTTAACGCTTAACGCTTAACGCTTAATGCTTAACGCTTGATGCTTCATGTTTGATGCTTGACGCTTGATGCTTAAGGCTTGATGCTTGATGCTTGATGCTTGATGTTTGATGATTCACGCTTAACGCTTCACGCTTCACGCTTAACGCTTAACGCTTAACGCTTAACGCTTAACGCTTAACGCTTAACGCTTAACGCTTAACGCTTAACGCTTAACGCTTAACGCTTAACGCTTAACGCTTAACTCTTAATGATTAATGCTTAACGATTAACGCTTAACGCTTAACGCTTAACGATTAACGCTTAACGCTTAACGCTTAATGATTAACGATTAACGATTAACGACTAACGCTTAACGCTTAACGCTTAACGCTTAACGATTAACGCTTAACGCTTAACGCTTAACACTTAACGATTAACGCTTAACGCTTAACGCTTAACGCTTAACGCTTAACGCTTAACGCTTAACGCTTAACGCTTAACGCTTAACGCTTAACGCTTAACGCTTAATGCTTAACGCTTAATGTTTAATGCTTATTGATTAATGATTAATGCTTAACGCTTAATGCTTAACACTTAATTCTTAATGTTTAACGCTTAATACTTAACGCTTGATGTTTGATGTTTGATGCTTGATGCTTGATGCTTAATGCTTGAGGATTGATGCTTCACGCTTAACGCTTAACGCTTAACGCTTAACGCTTACGCTTAACGCTTAACGCTTAACGCTTAACGCTTAACGCTTAACGCTTAACGCTTAACGCTTAACGCTTAACGCTTAACGCTTAACGCTTAACGCTTAACGCTTAACGCTTAACGCTTAACGCTTAACGCTTAACGATTAACGCTTAACGCTTAACGATTAACGATTACCGATTAACGACTAACGATTAACGACTAACGCTTAACGTTTAACGCTTAACGCTTAACGCTTAACGCTTAACGCTTAACGCTTAACGCTTAACGCTTAACGCTTAACGCTTAACGCTTAACGCTTAACGCTTGACGCTTGACGCTTGACGCTTGACGCTTGACGCTTGACGCTTGACGCTTAACGCTTGACGCTTAACGCTTAACGCTTAACGCTTAACGCTTAACGCTTAATGCTTATTGATTAATGATTAATGATTAATGATTAATGATTAATGATTAATGATTAATGATTAATGATTAATGCTTAACGCTTAACGCTTAACGCTTAACGCTTAACGCTTAACGCTTAATTCTTAATGTTTAACGCTTAATTCTTAGTGCTTAACGCTTAATTCTTAATGCTTAACGCTAAATTCTTAACGCTTAACACTTAACGCTTAACGCTTAACGCTTAACGCTTAACGCTTAACGCTTAACGCTTAACGCTTAACGCTTAACGCTTAACGCTTAACGCTTAAAGCTTAATGCTTAATGCTTAATGCTTAATGTTTAATGCTTAATGATTAATGCTTAATGCTTAATGATTAATGATTAACGCTTAACGCTTAACGCTTAACACATAATTCTTAATGTTTAACGCTTAATTCTTAGTGCTTAACGCTTAATTCTTAGTGCTTAACGCTAAGTTCTTAATTCTTAACGCTTAACGTGTTAGGATCGGGGACGCCCTTGGAGGACCGGGGTGTTTCCGGTTTCAGGAAGGGTGTCCTCTTACAACACACACAACACTTTGGTGATAGTCCGGTTAGAGACTATAACCGTTCTCAGCACTTCGCAAACTGTCACAGACTCTTGAACCGGGTTCAAGGGCGGAAATGTCTGTTTCAGCCTGAAGCAACGTATGCGACTTAGATGATGTTTTAGAAGGAGTTTGTTTTAGAGATATGAGTGGACCGGTTTTCGGAGTAAGATTGATTTTGGTTAGGTTAAGTGTGTAAGCAACAAAATGAAGGAAATGACACGAGACAAGATTTTTTATGGATGTTCGGATCAAACTCTCCTACGTCATCCCTTCTTCTCAGGTTATGAGAAGGATCTCCACTAACTTTCAAAGTTACAATAATTACTATGCCGGTCGAGCCCAACTCGCTACTCGCCAGTTACAAAAACTCACTCTTTGATAGAAAAATTAAGTAAGTTAATTTTCTCAAAACCGGCCACACATTACAAGTTTTGAATATTTATTCTAAATAATCAAAAAGGGAGAAATTGATAGAAAAATTAAGTAAGTTAATTTTCTCAAAACCGGCCACACATTACAAATTTTGAATATTTATTCTAAATAATCAAAAAGGGAGAAATTGATAGAAAAATTAAGTAAGTTAATTTTCTCAAAACCGGCCACACATTACAAGTTTTGAATATTTATTCTAAATAATCAAAAAGGGAGAAATTGATAGAAAAATTAAGTAGATTAATTTTAAACCGGTTAGAAAATAATTGTTATAACTTATGAAAAATATATGTTAAATCGCTAAGTTATATCAAGTATATTAATTGGTTTAAATATAACAAGAAGCTGTTGTAGCGTAGTGGTAAACGCCTCTGCCTGTCACACAGGTGACCAGGGATCAAATCTCACTGGCTGCAAATAATATTTAAAGTTTTGCTGTTTCAGGGAAATTGAGCAAAATCCATTCGGTTGGAAGTATATATATACCGTTCCGGTTGTTTGACTTCGGTTTGAAGTAAAAGCAACCGCAACCGGTTTGTCCAAGAAGTTCAGTCAACCGGTTGGTCAACCGGAGTTCAGTCAAGGAGTCCGGAACCGGTCAGTAAAGTTCAGTCAAACCGGATTGGTCAACCGACACTTAATGCAACCGCCCAGTCATAAATGTTCCGGTTGATTAAGTGCAACCGCCCAGTCATAAATGCTCCACTTGATTAAGTGCAACCGCCCAGTCATAAATGCTCCGGTTGATTAAGTGCAACCGCCCAGTCATAAATGCTCCGGTTGATTAAGTGCAACCGCTCAGTCATAAATGCTCCGGTTGATTAAGTGCAACCGCCCAGTCATAAATGCTCCGGTTGATTAAGTGGAACCGCCCAGTCATAAATGCTCCGGTTGATTAACTGCAGCCGCTCAGTCATAAATGTGTAATCCAAATCCAGAAGCAATCTCCAAGTAGCTGTCAGGCATGCTTGTCCAAATCCAGAAGTAATCTCTAGGCAGCAGGTAGCTGTCAGGCATGCTTATCCAAATCCAGAAGCAATCTCCAGGTAGCTGTCAGGCAGCCGGCTAAGAGCTGCCATGTGTTCAAAATGCAAATCGGCTAAGCGCATGTCTGCCATGTGTCCAACATGCAAACCGGTTAAAGTGCATGTCTGTCATGTGTCCAAATTGATCTGTCCAAAAGGGAAGGCGTGCAAGCCTCTTGATCATTACCAGGAGAGAGAAAATATGACCGTTGTGTCCTCTCAGCTATAAAAGGAAGACGAGACGTCTTCATTTAATGCAGCAGCGATCAAGCGAAAAATATCAATCACATCTTTGTAAGAAAATCATTAAGTTAGAGAGATAAAGTCATATATTCCAAAAACCGGTTTGCCTAAAACCGGAAGCTTTTTTGTGTGTTGTTGTGTTGAGTTGTTGTATTACATCAAAGTGTGAGTTTGGTGTAACCGGCGAGTAGCGAAGTTGGGCTCGACCGGAAGTGTAATTGTAACTTTAAAGAGTTAGTGGAGATCCTTCTCATAACTTGAGAAGAAGGGGTGACGTAGGAGGGTTTGCTCCGAACATCCATAAACAAATCTCTTGTCTCGTGTTCTTTCCTTTGCTTTCATTTCTCGATTACTTAACCTTAACCTCAAAACTAATCATACGCCTTAAACCGGTCACTCATATCCATTAAACCGACTCCTCATAAACTTCATCCAAATCGTATTCGTTGCTTCAGATTGAAACGGACATTTCCGCACTTGAACTCGGTTCAAGAGTCTGTGACAATCTGTGTAGTGTTAAGAGCGGTTTTAGTCTCTAACCGGACTATCACCAAAAAGTGTGTGTGTTGTAAGCGGCCACCCTTACCGAAACCGGAAAACACCCCGGTCCTCCAAGGGCGTCCCCGATCCTAACAAGTGGTATCAGAGCGAGGTTCTTAACACTCAAGCAACCGAATACCATCATGTCTTTCATCAACGAGCCCCCCATGTTCTGCATCGAAGAATATGTTGATTGGAAGATACGGATGGAAGTGTATTTGGCCTCACAAGACGACGACATGTGGTATGTTATTACCGATGGTCCGATAAAGATTGATAAGCCGAGATACAAATGGACGGCGGAAGATAAGAAGATGAATAACTTGGATAATGTTGCTAAAAACATTTTGTTCAAGTCGTTGGACAAAAATATGTTTAGTAAAATCAAGTTTTGCTCCTCTGCTAAAGAAATTTGGGAGAAGTTGATCCAATTGTGTGAGGGCAGCGACCAAATAAAGGAGAACCGTAAAGATCATAAGGCTCTGATAGCTTATGAAATCAATAGCAAATGGGCCGATAGCGATTCGGACGACTCATCATCCAGCGACGGCGATGATAAAGTTGATGCATGCTTCATGGCGGAGAAAGAATCTGAGGTATTTGATTTCTCTTCTGAAGAATTTACTAAAGAAGACTTAGTTATTGCACTCAACGACATGGTCGATGAGTTCAAAAAATTGTCTGTTTTAATACCGACCCAAACAAAATATGAAACCGGAGAGTCAATTGGTACCGCTGGTGAGCCAAGCGGAACCGAGACTTACGAACCGGTTGTACTATCCTTAGAGAATGAGAAGCTCAAGGAGACAGTCCAATCGTTAACCGAAGAAAATGAGAGAATTAAATATGTCACGGCTTCTTGGAAGAGATCTAGTGAAGCGGTAAGCCAGATGTCTAATTACCAAAGACATCCCAAATGTAAATTTGGTATTGGTTATAACAAATCCGCCACTCACAAGCATTCCAACGGGATGAAACTCACAAAAGACAATCTTCCTTTCATAAGATTTGTCAAGAGTTCATCAACCGACAATGAGGCACAATGTGACTCAAAACCGGAAAAAGAAATAAAATATGTAAGTCCAACTGACTCGGAAAAATGGCTTCATCCTGAGAGAAGGAAAGCCAACCGGCCAGCAGGTAAACAAACCGATACACACCCACAAAATAAGGCACTCTTAGGACAACAGAAAAATGTCAAGCCAAGTACCGGAAAAGTAATTAGAACCATAACCGGGAAAGTTATCCGACTTATTAAAGTCTGGATTCCTAAGGGATTAATAAGCCACGGACCCAAAGAAAAATGGGGACCAGATTCTTTATTGTCTATGAATGCAGGTAAATCAAGACAGAATCTTGGAAGAGATAGCATGGTATCCGGACAGCCGGCTGCTGACGAACACATCATTTGAAGGGAACAAGCATGAAGTGGCTAACATCCTCACAAAGCCACTTCACGAGTCTAAGTTTTCTTCCCTTAGAAATATTTTAGAATTGTTAGATTACAGAATTTGAAGAAAATTTGTTAAAAAAAAAAAAAATAAAAAAAAAAAAAATTCTTAAACGAAACCGTTTTTCCAAAAACCGGCCAAACAAGTGTAAGCTCTTTAAAACCGGCCAAACAAGTGTAAGCTCTTCAAAAACCGGTCAAACAAGTGTAAGTTTTTCAAAAACCGGCCAAACAAGTGTAAGTTCTTCAAAAACCGACCAAACAAGTGTAAGTTCTTCAAAAACCGGCCAAACAAGTGTAAGTTCTTTAAAACCGGCCAAACAAATATAAGATTTTTAAAAAACCGGCCACACATTACAAGTTTTGAATATTTATTCTAAATAATCAAAAAGGGAGAAATTGATAGAAAAATTAAGTAAGTTAATTTTCTCAAAACCGGCCACACATTACAAGTTTTGAATATTTATTCTAAATAATCAAAAAGGGAGAAATTGATAGAAAAATTAAGTAAGTTAATTTTCTCAAAACCGGCCACACATTACAAGTTTTGAATATTTATTCTAAATAATCAAAAAGGGAGAAATTGATAGAAAAATTAAGTAAGTTAATTTTCTCAAAACCGGCCACACATTACAAATTTTGAATATTTATTCTAAATAATCAAAAAGGGAGAAATTGATAGAAAAATTAAGTAAGTTAATTTTCTCAAAACCGGCCACACATTACAAGTTTTGAATATTTATTCTAAATAATCAAAAAGGGAGAAATTGATAGAAAAATTAAGTAGATTAATTTTAAACCGGTTAGAAAATAATTGTTATAACTTATGAAAAATATATGTTAAATCGCTAAGTTATATCAAGTATATTAATTGGTTTAAATATAACAAGAAGCTGTTGTAGCGTAGTGGTAAACGCCTCTGCCTGTCACACAGGTGACCAGGGATCAAATCTCACTGGCTGCAAATAATATTTAAAGTTTTGCTGTTTCAGGGAAATTGAGCAAAATCCATTCGGTTGGAAGTATATATATACCGTTCCGGTTGTTTGACTTCGGTTTGAAGTAAAAGCAACCGCAACCGGTTTGTCCAAGAAGTTCAGTCAACCGGTTGGTCAACCGGAGTTCAGTCAAGGAGTCCGGAACCGGTCAGTAAAGTTCAGTCAAACCGGATTGGTCAACCGACACTTAATGCAACCGCCCAGTCATAAATGTTCCGGTTGATTAAGTGCAACCGCCCAGTCATAAATGCTCCACTTGATTAAGTGCAACCGCCCAGTCATAAATGCTCCGGTTGATTAAGTGCAACCGCCCAGTCATAAATGCTCCGGTTGATTAAGTGTAACCGCTCAGTCATAAATGCTCCGGTTGATTAAGTGCAACCGCCCAGTCATAAATGCTCCGGTTGATTAAGTGGAACCGCCCAGTCATAAATGCTCCGGTTGATTAACTGCAGCCGCTCAGTCATAAATGTGTAATCCAAATCCAGAAGCAATCTCCAAGTAGCTGTCAGGCATGCTTGTCCAAATCCAGAAGTAATCTCTAGGCAGCAGGTAGCTGTCAGGCATGCTTATCCAAATCCAGAAGCAATCTCCAGGTAGCTGTCAGGCAGCCGGCTAAGAGCTGCCATGTGTTCAAAATGCAAATCGGCTAAGCGCATGTCTTCCATGTGTCCAACATGCAAACCGGTTAAAGTGAATGTCTGCCATGTGTCCAAATTGATCTGTCCAAGAGGGAAGGCGTGCAAGCCTCTTGATCATTACCAGGAGAGAGAAAATATGACCGTTGTGTCCTCTCAGCTATAAAAGGAAGACGAGACGTCTTCATTTAATGCAGCAGCGATCAAGCGAAAAATATCAATCACATCTTTGTAAGAAAATCATTAAGTTAGAGAGATAAAGTCATATATTCCAAAAACCGGTTTGCCTAAAACCGGAAGCTTTTTTGTGTGTTGTTGTGTTGAGTTGTTGTATTACATCAAAGTGTGAGTTTGGTGTAACCGGCGAGTAGCGAAGTTGGGCTCGACCGGAAGTGTAATTGTAACTTTAAAGAGTTAGTGGAGATCCTTCTCATAACTTGAGAAGAAGGGGTGACGTAGGAGGGTTTGCTCCGAACATCCATAAACAAATCTCTTGTCTCGTGTTCTTTCCTTTGCTTTCATTTCTCGATTACTTAACCTTAACCTCAAAACTAATCATACGCCTTAAACCGGTCACTCATATCCATTAAACCAACTCCTCATAAACTTCATCCAAATCGTATTCGTTGCTTCAGATTGAAACGGACATTTCCGCACTTGAACTCGGTTCAAGAGTCTGTGACAATCTGTGTAGTGTTAAGAGCGGTTTTAGTCTCTAACCGGACTATCACCAAAAAGTGTGTGTGTTGTAAGCGGCCACCCTTACCGAAACCGGAAAACACCCCGGTCCTCCAAGGGCGTCCCGATCCTAACACTCTTGATGTAATACAACAACACAACACAAACACACACAGACAAAGCTTCCGGTTTATGACACACCGGTTTGGATCGTAAGATTTTATCTCTCTAAGATTTTTGTAACTTATCGCTTGCTATCGTATATGTTCGTATTCGCTCAGATGAGGTCGCTTCATCTTCCTTTTATAGTAGATGAGATCCCAACGATCATTTTCTTCTCTCACCGTGGGATTGGTTGATCCAGCATCACGCCGGTGCAGGAAGGTTACTTGCACGTTTCACCTTCCTCAACAGTTGGCAAGCATGCAATGATTCCTCAGGAAAATGTGACGTTGCCGGTTTGCAAATTCGGACACGTGTCAGGCATGCACCCTCCGGTTGTCAACATCGGATCAGTAAATCATCATTGCTTTCCTCGCATGCTTCCGATCGGATCTTATCTTCTTTTATTATTCCTTCGAGACACGTCTATTTCGTCATATTACGTCACTCCTGCAGATTGTAGTTTCCGGTTTTGTCTCTTACATAATGTAGTCCGGCTGGAGTGTGAATTTTGTCTTTGCTAGCCGGTCTCTTAAGAGTGTTAAAATCGGTTCCTTTGATCTTGACTCGATCACTTGGAACTGGATTTCTTTGAAGTGTTTCAGCAAACAGTTCATGAGGCTCCAGCCGGTTTACACGATTTGGTCTGTTCCAGCACGTATAAGTTAACAATTGTTTAGTTTTTCTAGCAGGTTCCAAAAATTAACTTTACTTAACTTTTCTTATCAATTTCTCCCTTTTTGATTATTTAGAATAAATATTCAAAACTTGTAATGTATGGCCGTTTTGAAAATTAACTTTCTTAATTTTTCTTATCATAACGCTTAACGCTTAACGCTTAACGCTTAACGCTTAACGCTTAACGCTTAACGCTTAACGCTTAACTCTTAACGCTTAACGCTTAACGCTTAACGCTTAACGCTTAACGCTTAACGCTTAACGCTTAACGCTTAACGCTTAACGCTTAACGCTTAACGCTTAATGCTTAACACTTAATGCTTAAAGCTTAAAGCTTAAAGCTTAATGCTTAACGCTTAACGCTTAACGCTTAATGCTTAATGCTTAATGCTTAACGTTTAATGCTTACTGATTAATGCTTAATGATTAATGATTAATGCTTAACGCTTAACGTTTAACACTTAATTCTTAATGTTTAACGCTTAATTCTTAGTGCTTAACGCTTAATTCTTAATGCTTAACGCTAAATTCTTAACGCTTAATGCTTAACGCTTAACGCTTACCGCTTAACGTTTAACGCTTAACGCTTAACGCTTAACGCTTAACGATTAACGCTTAACGCTTAACGCTTAACGCTTAACGCTTAACGCTTAACGCTTAACGCTTAACTCTTAATGCTTAACACTTAATGCTTAAAGCTTAAAGCTTAAAGCTTAAAGCTTAAAGCTTAAAGCTTAACGCTTAACGCTTAATGCTTAATGCTTAACGTTTAATGCCAACTGATTAATGCTTAATGATTAATGATTAATGTTTAACGCTTAACGCTTAACACTTAATTCTTAATGTTTAACGCTTAATTCTTAGTGCTTAACGCTTAATTCTTAATGCTTAACGCTAAATTCTTAACGCTTAACGCTTAACGCTTAACGCTTAACGCTTAACGCTTAACGCTTAACGCTTAACGCTTAACGCTTAACGCTTAACGCTTAACGCTTAACGCTTAACGCTTAACGCTTAACGCTTAACGCTTAACGCTTAATGCTTAATTCTTAATGTTTAATGCTTATTGATTAATGATTAATGCTTAATGATTAATGCTTAATGATTAATGATTAATGCTTAACGCTTAATTCTTAGTGCTTAACGCTTAATTCTTAATGCTTAACGCTAAATTCTTAATTCTTAACGCTTAACGCTTAACGCTTAACGCTTAACGCTTAACGCTTAACGCTTAACGCTTAACGCTTAACGCTTAACGCTTAACGCTTAACGCTTAACGCTTAACGCTTAACGCTTAACGCTTAACGCTTAACGCTTAACGCTTAACGCTTAACGCTTAACGCTTAACCCTTAACGCTTAACGCTTAACGCTTAACGCTTAACGCTTAACGCTTAACGCTTAACGCTTAACGCTTAACGCTTAACGCTTAACGCTTAACGCTTAATGTTTAATGCTTAATGCTTAATGCTTACTGATTAATGCTTAATGATTAATGATTAATGTTTAACGTTTAACGCTTAACACTTAATTCTTAATGTTTAACGCTTAATTCTTAGTGCTTAACGCTTAATTCTTAATGATTAATGCTAAATTCTTAATTCTTAACGCTTAACGCTTAACGCTTAACGCTTAACGCTTAACGCTTAACGCTTAACGGTTAACGCTTAACGCTTAACGCTTAACGCTTAACGCTTAACGCTTAACGATTAACGCTTAACGCTTAACGTTTAACGCTTAACGCTTAACGCTTAATGCATAATTTTTAATGTTTAATGTTTAATGCTTATTGATTAATGATTAATGTTTAATGATTAATGATTAATGCTTAACTCTTAATGCTTAACGCTTAACGCTTAATGCTTAATGCTTAACGCTTAAAGCTTAAAGCTTAATGATTAACGCTTAACGCTTAATGCTTAACGCTTAACTCTTAATGCTTAATGCTTAATGCTTAATGTTTAATGCTTATTGATTAATGATTAATGCTTAATGATTAATGATTAATGCTTAACGCTTAACGCTTAACACTTAATTCTTAATGGTTAACGCTTAATTCTTAGTGCTTAACGCTTAATTCTTAATGCTTAACGCTAAATTCTTAATTTTTAACGCTTAATGCTTAACGCTTAACGCTTAACGCTTAACGCTTAACGCTTAACGCTTAACGCTTAACGCTTAACGCTTAACGCTTAACGCTTAACGCTTAACGCTTAACGCTTAACGCTTAACGCTTAACGCTTAACGCTTAACGCTTAAATCTTAACGCTTAACGCTTAACGCTTAACGCTTAACGCTTAACGCTTAACGCTTAACGCTTAACGCTTAACGCTTAACGCTTAACGCTTAACGCTTAAAGCTTAAAGCTTAAAGCTTAATGCTTAACGCTTAATGCTTAATGCTTAATGTTTAATGCTTAATGCTTAATGCTTAATGCTTACTGATTAATGCTTAATGATTAATGATGAATGCTTAACGTTTAACGCTTAACACTTAATTCTTAATGCTTAACGCTTAATTCTTAGTGCTTAACGCTTAATTCTTAATGCTTAACGCTAAATTCTTAATTCTTAACGCTTAATGCTTAACGCTTAACGCTTAACGCTTAACGCTTAACGCTTAACGCTTAACGCTTAACGCTTAACGCTTAACGCTTAACGCTTAACGCTTAACGCTTAACGCTTAACGCTTAACGCTTAACGCTTAACGCTTAACGCTTAACGCTTAACGCTTAACGCTTAACGCTTAACGCTTAACGCTTAAATCTTAACGCTTAACGCTTAACGCTTAACGCTTAACGCTTAACGCTTAACGCTTAACGCTTAAAGCTTAAAGCTTAAAGCTTAATGCTTAACGCTTATTGCTTAATGCTTAATGTTTAATGCTTAATGCTTAATGCTTACTGATTAATGCTTAATGATTAATGATTAATGCTTAACGTTTAACGCTTAACACTTAATTCTTAATGTTTAACGCTTAATTCTTAGTGCTTAACGCTTAATTCTTAATGCTTAACGCTAAATTCTTAATTCTTAACGCTTAACTCTTAACGCTTAACTCTTAACGCTTAACGCTTAACGCTTAATGCTTAACGCTTAACGCTTAACGCTTAATGCATAATTTTTAATGTTTAATGCTTATTGATTAATGATTAATGCTTAATGATTAATGATTAATGCTTAACGCTTAATGCTTAACGCTTAACGCTTAATGCTTAATGCTTAATGTTTAATGCTTATTGATTAATGATTAATGCTTAATGATTAATGATTAATGCTTAACGCTTAACGCTTAACACTTAATTCTTAATGTTTAACGCTTAATTCTTAGTGCTTAACGCTTAATTCTTAATGCTTAACGCTAAATTCTTAATTCTTAACGCTTAACGCTTAACGCTTAACGCTTAACGCTTAACACTTAAAGCTTAACGCTTTACGCTTAACACTTAACGCTTAACGCTTAACGCTTAACGCTTAATGATTAACGCTTAACGCTTAATACTTAATGCTTAATGCTTAACGCTTAACGCTTAATGCTTAATGCTTAATGCTTAACGCTTAACGCTTAATGCTTAATGCTTAATTCTTAATGTTTAACGCTTAATTCTTAGTGCTTAACGCTTAATTCTTAATGCTTAACGCTAAATTCTTAATTCTTAACGCTTAACGCTTAACGCTTAACGCTTAACGCTTAACGATTAACGCTTAACGCTTAACGCTTAACGCTTAACGCTTAACGCTTAACGCTTAACGCTTAACGCTTAAAGCTTAAAGCTTAATGATTAACGCTTAACGCTTAATGCTTAATGCTTAATGCTTAATGCTTAACGCTTAATGCTTAATGCTTAATGTTTAATGCTTATTGATTAATGATTAATGCTTAATGATTAATGATTAATGCTTAACGCTTAACGCTTAACACTTAATTCTTAATGTTTAACGCTTAACGCTTAACGCTTAACGCTTAACGCTTAACGCTTAATGCTTAACGCTTAACGCTTAACGCTTAACGCTTAACGCTTAACGCTTAACGCTTAACGCTTAACGCTTAACGCTTAACGCTTAATGCTTAATGTTTAATGCTTAATGCTTAATGCTTACTGATTAATGCTTAATGATTAATGATTAATGCTTAACGTTTAACGCTTAACACTTAATTCTTAATATTTAACGCTTAATTCTTAGTGCTTAACGCTTAATTCTTAAAGCTTAACGCTAAATTCTTAATTCTTAACGCTTAACGCTTAACGCTTAACGTTTAACGCTTAACGCTTAACGCTTAACGCTTAACGCTTAACGCTTAACGTTTAACGCTTAAAGCTTAAAGCTTAACGCTTAACGCTTAACGCTTAATGCATAATTTTTAATGTTTAATGTTTAATGCTT
This sequence comes from Impatiens glandulifera, assembly GCF_907164915.1. Taxonomy (NCBI): domain Eukaryota; kingdom Viridiplantae; phylum Streptophyta; class Magnoliopsida; order Ericales; family Balsaminaceae; genus Impatiens; species Impatiens glandulifera. The sequence goes on from NW_025919229.1 coordinate 45,707, forward strand.
ATTGATTAATGATTAATGTTTAATGATTAATGATTAATGCTTAACGCTTAATGCTTAATGCTTAACGCTTAACGCTTAATGCTTAATGCTTAACGCTTAATGCTTAACGCTTAACGCTTAATGCTTAATGCTTAATGTTTAATGCTTATTGATTAATGATTAATGCTTAATGATTAATGATTAATGCTTAACGCTTAACGCTTAACACTTAATTCTTAATGTTTAACGCTTAATTCTTAGTGCTTAACGCTTAATTCTTAATGCTTAACGCTAAATTCTTAATTCTTAACGCTTAACGCTTAACGCTTAACGCTTAACGCTTAACGCTTAACGCTTAACGCTTAACGCTTAACACTTAACGCTTAACGCTTAACGCTTAACGCTTAATGATTAACGCTTAACGCTTAATACTTAATGCTTAATGCTTAACGCTTAACGCTTAATGCTTAATGCTTAATTCTTAATGCTTAACGCTTAACGCTTAATGCTTAACACTTAATTCTTAATGTTTAACGCTTAATTCTTAGTGCTTAACGCTTAATTCTTAATGCTTAACGCTAAATTCTTAATTCTTAACGCTTAACGCTTAACGCTTAACGCTTAACGCTTAACGATTAACGCTTAACGCTTAACGCTTAACGCTTAACGTTTAACGCTTAACGCTTAACGCTTAACGCTTAACGCTTAAAGCTTAAAGCTTAATGATTAACGCTTAACGCTTAACGCTTAATGCTTAATGCTTAATGCTTAATGCTTAACGCTTAATGCTTAATGCTTAATGTTTAATGCTTATTGATTAATGATTAATGCTTAATGATTAATGATTAATGCTTAACGCTTAACGCTTAACACTTAATTCTTAATGTTTAACGCTTAACGCTTAACGCTTAACGCTTAACGCTTAACGCTTAACGCTTAACGCTTAACGCTTAATGCTTAATGTTTAATGCTTAATGCTTAATGCTTACTGATTAATGCTTAATGATTAATGTTTAATGCTTAACGTTTAACGCTTAACACTTAATTCTTAATATTTAACGCTTAATTCTTAGTGCTTAACGCTTAATTCTTAAAGCTTAACGCTAAATTCTTAATTCTTAACGCTTAACGCTTAACGCTTAACGTTTAACGCTTAACGCTTAACGCTTAACGCTTAACGCTTAACGCTTAACGCTTAACGCTTAACGTTTAACGCTTAAAGCTTAAAGCTTAACGCTTAACGCTTAACGCTTAATGCATAATTTTTAATGTTTAATGTTTAATGCTTATTGATTAATGCTTAATGATTAATGATTAATGCTTAACGCTTAACGCTTAATGCTTAACGCTTAACGCTTAATGCTTAATGCTTAATGCTTAACGCTTAAAGCTTAAAGCTTAATGATTAACGCTTAACGCTTAACGCTTAACGCTTAATGCTTAATGCTTAATGTTTAATGCTTATTGATTAATGATTAATGCTTAATGATTAATGATTAATGCTTAACGCTTAACGCTTAACGCTTAATTCTTAATGTTTAACGCTTAATTCTTAGTGC
>NW_025919230.1:0-67016 GCF_907164915.1 Impatiens glandulifera
ATTAGACTTATACGTCTAACTCCGATGAGTTAGACTGTACGTCTAATTCCGTGTATTCATTAGACTACCCGTCTAATTCTTTACACGTCTATTAGACTTACACGTCTAACTCCGATGAGTTAGACTGTACGTCTAATTCTATTAGACTCACGTCTAATTCCGTGTATTCATTAGACTACCCGTCTAATTCTTTACACGTCTATTAGACTTACACGTCTAACTCCGATGAGTTAGACTGTACGTCTAATTCTATTAGACTCACGTCTAATTCCGTGTATTCATTAGACTATCCGTCTAGTTCTTTACACGTCTATTAGACTTACACGTCTAACTCCGATGAGTTAGACTGTACGTCTAATTCTATTAGACTCACGTCTAATTCCATTAGACTATTAGATTGCCCGTCTAACTCTGTTGAGTTAGACTGTGCGTCTAATTCCATTAGACCTGCGTCTAATTTTATGCGAATGGAGATCAAAATCGGTCTAATGACCCTCATTAGATCCAAGTCTAATAACATGCTGTCTCAATACACATGTATTGAAACTTATAAATTATTTCATCATCAAAATATGAGGGGATAAATTATTTCAACACTTAGTCAAAATAATTTGACCCAACAGTCTTTGATGTTTCAGAGATACGAGTCGCGATGTTGCGAAAGAGATAATGCTTATTTCGAAAAATGGAAATGATTCATCTTAAGAAAAAAAAATCAACAAATAAAGATAAGTCTTTATTGTATATAAATATGTTGATTATTAATACATATTTTCTTATGTTGTTAAAGCTTAATTTTATAAGCTAATATATTTTGATATAAAATTTTTCTTAAAGAACTTTAATATGTATATTTATTATATAAATATTATATATAAAATAAATTAGAACATAATTAATTTAATTTGTTCTAGTTTTATTTTGAAGATTTATTTGGTTATTAAAATTATTAATAATAATGAATGAAAATAAGAAAGTAACTAATATGTTATCTTTCATTATTTTATAAAATTTATGGTGTTAAAATTAATTATAATTGAAACATATGGTTTTAGTTTTAAAATAATTAATTATAATATATACCTTCTTTTTAATTAAGCAATATAATTAATAAGAATATGGTAGAAAGATTTAATAAACAAAGTGAGATGATATCTTTATTTATACATTGTTTTATATATTACATTTTATTATGGTAATAAGTTATCGTTTTAAATGTGCATATATTCATTTGTTGACAGAGTCTAGTCAAATATGAAGTATGAGTTGTCTCTAGAAAGAAGACAAAAGGTCATAAAAGCGGTACAATAATGAAATGGCGCATTGGCGCAGTGGTTCAAAGTTCAGACACGCAAGGAGGCGAAAGGTACCTAGTTCGAATCTCATTTTAGTCAATGATTTCTTTCGTAGAAATCTAGTCACTTATGGTTTCTTTCGTAGAAATCTAATGTGTTAAAAAATGACACTAGTCATTTATGACGAAACCATTCAAATTTCTTGTAGAAATCTAGTCACTAGTTAAAATCACTTTAGTCATTGATGTTGAAACTATATTGAAACCATTCTAATTTCTTGTGCAGAAATAATATGAGATGAAGGATAGTCAATGATTTTTCTTGATAAAAATCAGACTTGCTAAATTGACTCTAGTCATTGATGTTGAAATCACTGCAATTTCTTGTGTAAAAAATTGTGAGATGAATGATATCTGATATATGATTTTAATCATGGATGTTGAAATCATTTTAATTTCTTCTATAGAAATTATTAAATGTGAATTGGCACACTTAACGATTCCTTAAGTGCTGGAGCCATTCTAATTTCTTGTGTAGAAATTATAGAAATTTAATTTGCCAAAATGATGTTGTTATTAATATTTTGAGGCATTTAAATTTCTTGAGATTAAATAAGTTATTTGTGTTAGAACTTATTATAATCATGCATTTAAAAAGACACGACTATGTTAGTCGAATTTGTCTTTGCAAAAATTGTCTCGGTGAGAACAATTTACCAAAAGTTATTTTTGAGCATGCATAGTCGTTTTACGTCGATTATTGTTCAAAATATGGCAATGTAAGTGCTTCAATTAAGATATGAAATATATTTATAATTATATTTTATTTGATTACGTTGCTAAGTGATTATTTGTATATATATCATGCATATTAGTTAATAATATGATGATTCGTGTTCATTCATAATATGTTTATATAGTCATTAATATACATATATGAATAAAGATCAATTATAAATGCATTTTGTTTTAATATAAAATTCTAATTTTTTTTTCATAAAACTATTTGTCTTTTGGTATACAAAACTTTTATGAAAAGTTAAAGTCATATAATTAATTAAGAAACGGACGAATTGATGACATGAATAATTATTTATAACAATTAGTTATTTATATTTGATTAAAGATAAATTGTCAATTATTGATGTATTTTAGAAAGATATTTGTTTAATGATATATGAAGTAATTATAATATATATGACATATCATTTGATTATGTTATTCGATTATATATTTGATATACATGGTTCAATTTCATCATAAAAACTTACTTAATTTGATAATTTTGAAATTAAATAATTACAAGCAAAGTCTTGTTTGATTTGAGAATAATGTGGCAAACGTGCCAATATTACGGGATGCAAACGTGCAACCGGAAATAAATGTTTAAGCGACTTCGGTCAAAGATGCTTGAAACATTATGATTTCTTTTGTAGAAATCATGTGATATGGTGAATATTTATTTGATTAAATATTCTAACTTCTTTTATAGAAATTAAGTGTTGAAATAAATATTTTAATTAATTAAATATTTTTTAATTTCTTATGTAGAGATTATGTGAAGAATGATTTATATATGAATAAACATTCTAATCTCTTGTATATAAATTATATTTTATTCAATTAAATATTTATGATATAGTTATCTTATTCATTGAATGATAAGTATAACAAAAGAAATCTGTAAAAGAACTATGTGACAATTTCTTGATTAGAAAATCATTGATTTAAATCATACAAATGTGTGTGATTTAAAAAGGATACCAACACGAATGTGGGGCAAATATTTTTATTGATTATAACACAAAAATAATTGTGTATATTATGATAAATGTAAAAATTATTTGTTGTTAGAAAAGTTCTATATAAAATATAAAGTTGCACAACTTTATAAAAAGAAAAAAAATAACAAGAAAATACCTTGTTTATATTTGCTGAGTTGGTGTTCAAATCGATATTTTAGATTTGAGGATTTTGAAATCAAGAGACGTGTCATATTTTGACATTATTTTCATAAAACTTTGAAGAATCAATGTCTTCAAAATGATTTTATGAAATAAATGAAAAAGAAAGTTTATAAAGTCTTGATATGACTTATAACAAATTTTATAATAATGATATGAAAATTTGATCATACTTTTATTAAAAAGTGGATGTGACAATTATATATATCATGAAGACAATGAAAATTATTTCATTACGTGTCTTTTGTACGATATTTTTATCGTTGAAAATTACGATAAAAAAGATTAAATCCATTAAGGATTTGAATTGAACTACACGAAATATCATGTTGTTATCAAATGATATATTGATATTATTAAATGAAAGACTTTACGTCTTAAAGTGAATATGTTTATACTTAGAAGTGCAATCCACGTATGGAAATCTTCTAAAAAACTTATGATGGATAGATTAAACGTTATAATCTATATTTTTTACTTATGTCAAAAATAAAATATCTTTATGTAAAATAATTAATCGTTTACACGAAGGAAAAATAGTTCAAAGATATTTTGTCTACTAGTTAGCCAAGTAAACAATATTTTCATAAAAAATTAAATGATAAGCATGTACGAATGACTATGTTTCTTATTAGAAGATGTTTCAAGGTTAACTAAGAATGTACCAACATAAATTTCTAATTACTGTGATAGTAATTCGAAATTGGACAAGCTTAGAGTCAATGACAAGTCTAAACATGCACGTCTTAGACATAATGTCATTAGACTATACTCTCTAATGGAGTTATCAAATTTGACTATGTAAGTCAAATATAACATTGTGGATCCACTAATAAGATTATTGAATAGAGAGATAGTTCGAAGTCTTTTGAGACATTAGCCTACTATAAGTCGGTATGAAGGAAAACCCAACCTATGCAGACTGGAGATCCCAAGAACTAGGTTCAATGGGACAACCTAATTGTACTGAATTGGAAAATTATTGTTGAGGATTAATCCTATAACGAAACAATACATATTTTGACGAGGATAAGCATAACACTTTTAATAATTCTTTGTGAGCAAAGAGATCACCTATGTGAGGGAGAAGTGGGGCCGCTTCGAAAGAATTGTACGGCTCAATTCTAGATACTCTCACAGAACCAGGCGCGTGTTCCATGGCCAAAACGGACACAACCATGAGAGCTTGACATGTATCAGGGAGAATTCTATGTGAAAGTGTGTAATCATTTACACAAAAGGCAGAATAGTTCAAGGACATCGAGTCTACTAATAAGCTAGTAAAGTTATATGCTTTCACATGGGAAGGTTCAAAGGGTTACACCTATCTATCCTATGTAGAATTCAACTATTGAACCTTCACCGGGTTAATCTTTCAATTTCCATTCATGTGGGGGATTGTTGGAATTTAGACTATGTAGATTATTTCCATTATATGAATGGAAATGAGAATTCAAAAACAATTCTGAGAATGGGTGAGTCCCAAGAATAAAATCGAGTTAGTGGATTTGTCCACATTGGAAAAATAGCAAAATGTAGCATTTTTCCATTAATCCAAGTGGGGTTTAATTTATTTGCATAATGCATTTTATTGCATAAAAATAAATAATATATTTGGATTAAATATTAATTAAAGGAGTCAGTTAAATGGGTATTAATATCAATGTGCAAATGAGAAATTATCAAATCAAATGCAATGATAAATGCATACGTTTGAAACATTTCACATGAAATTGATGAAAATGCAATTAATTGCATTAATTGATTTTATTCCTACGTTAAAAAAATAGTCATTATGTTGATTGGCTAATTTATCTATATATATCTCAATTGATCACACGTTGTGAAGAAGAGACATAACAATTGCAGAATTACATAGTTTATATCTTTTAATCACCCTAAATGAATTTTAATTGGTTTTATTTTCAACATCACAAGAAGCTAGCTACTTCTTAGTTTTTCAGAAAAACCTTCCATTGATCATTTTAATTGTGGCTTCACACAATTCTGCTTTGATCCCGGTGATAGTTCATGTACGTAGGTCAAGTTTGTTGTGTAGTGATTCTGATTCTGAATCACTACTAGATTCGTTGTACCCTGGGAGACAACCATCTACGATAAGCTCCAGCACAAACAGGAGACGGTGGAACTGTTTTAAGGGAAATGTGCTAAGCACATGCCTCGAATCAACATCTCAATCGGTGATTTCGTTCTTTGTATATCTTATTTATTTTTATTTATTTGTAACACCATTTTATATATATTTTCTGTTATTTCAAGACAAGAATACTAACAATTTTAGTTCCATTAGTTTTGAAATGATGAATATAGTCAAACATAACCAAAACAAGAACATCATTCAAGCTCTATAACAATTTTGAAGATAAAATTGAAAATTTTCAAAAATTCAGTTTGATTAAATATGATCGGGATGATGTTATAGTGATCTGAAAACCATTCTAACATGTTTACAAACATGTTTAGCAACTATTTGAATAAAAAAACAAGATTAAAACTCAAGAACATGAATTTTAAAAAATCCAGATTTTCAAATCAAATTTTCGGTTTATTAGTTTATGGTTGATCAAATCCCTTTCAACAGAAAGTTCATATAACATATAGAGATTAATTCTAAAAAAGAAATTACATAATTAAACTCTAGAACACATCAAACCGAATTACAAAGGATCTGGATGCTTACAAATAGTTGGAGAACACTCCAAGGAGTTGTTAGAAGCTATCTTAAAGCCTGGAACCAAGTTTTGATCGTCGGAGATGGTTTTCACAATAAGCAGTTCTTGGCCGGAATTTGGTTATTTAATTTCGATTGTAATATGTGTTATTTGTTTGATGATCTGATAGAGAATCACCTAAGAACTATTTATACTAGCTTTAGGTCGGTTGAGGTCAATTCAATTCTAATTTGATCATCGAAAGTTCTATTCCTAATTATATCCCCATTCGTGGCAGCCTAGTTCTAGGGGAAGATAAGGTTAATAGGCATATGACTATTGAAGGCGAGGATAAGGCGAGCAAGTGGGTGAAAAAAAATCAAAGGATAAAGTGGAAAAATGACAGAATTATCCCTTCTAAAAGGATCGCCGACGATAAATCGCGATTCCTTCGAACTCCCAGCATCAACAAAGAAGACGCCTAAAACGACGTCATTTTGGTTTAATGAACGCGTCGTTAAGTGTTTCGTTGGAGCTCCGTCCGCGCCAGGTTGAACGGGATAACGGGTTAGCGGCCTATTTGAATATATATTTGAATATTTGAATATATTATTTATTTTTAAATATTAACCACCTATTTGTTTTCATAATTATTTATAAATCATTAATAATAAATAGCTCGCTATTTAATTAAAATTTATAATTTTAATATTTTGAGTTAAAATAATTTGAATTTTTATCGACTTAATCTTAAAAATTAATAAACTATTTAAATAAAATATTATTTATTTTAAAATAAATTTATATATTGATTTCTAAAAACTTTTACAAATATATAATTTTAAAATTCAATTAAAATAAAAATAAATAATTAGGTAAAAAAATGACTTAATAGTTAAATTGTTTGATATATAAAATTAAATTTTATAATTTTAAAAAACAATTACATTTATAAATTAATATATATATATATATATATATATTAAAATATAAAATTATATTATTATTGTAAATTTCATATATTTAATTAATTATTAGATAAATTATATGAAAATAAAAGATTAAAATGAATATAAAGAAATGAATAAAAAGAAAAGAATAATAGAAATACAGATGAGTGAATTTTAAATGTCATATGGATGAGAGATAAAATAATGTATATATGTTAAACCTAAATTGTCTTTCAAATTTGTTTGTTTATTTGTTTTTAAATATTATCCTAATCAATTTAATATTTTAAAAATAATTATTTATTTTATTATCATATATTATTATTTTTTAAATCTTTTTATTAAAAATATTCACTACTTTAAAATTATCTCACCTACTATGTTTTTTAAATAAACTAAATTTATTTTAATAAATTCAAACCTAACTTGATATAACTTTGTATAATAACTTTGAGCTTATTTTAATAAAGTTTGATATTTATTTATTATTATTATTATTTTTTATAGGAAGACTTAAAAAATAAAATAAAAAATAATTATATAATATTCTAAAAAAAAATAATTAACCAATTAAGTGCTATAATTAATTAAATACCGGATAAAATGATAATTGAATGTGATTATAAAATTTTATAATAAAAAGAAACCGAAGAAGCTTTAAAGTTAAAAATTAATACAAACAGATTATTAGGGTCACATTTGATTAAAAAATAATCAATTAAATTTGATGTTTAAACTCAATTATTTCTATACCTTACTAGTTATTCCTCAGGTTAAACTTATAATTTGAACAACAAAAACTTTATAATCAAACAAATTTAACTTTATAAAGATTGTTAACATTATAAATTAATAAAAAATGTAAAAGATGAATTTTAAGATAGGTAAAATGTTTTTTTTTTTATGTTTTTTTAATTGTTTCATTTGTGTTTTCAAACCCAAAAATGCCATTTGATGTTTGAAAGAGATGAATCAAACTAATCCTAATTAATTAATTAATTAATTAATGAACGAGAATGGAGTCATGATTACTCTTTCTTCGTGTGTTATCTATAAATCTTGTTTGAATTTGCAATGTGAACTAGGTAGAAATATTAATAATGGGAGGAATTATCTTTAACGATGAAGAATCCGGTGTTGATTCACCATATTCATCATCAAATGAAGCTGCTGCTGATGATGATCTTCATCGAACAGTTCTCTTGGTCGGGCAAACTGGAAACGGCAAAAGTGCAACTGGGAACTCCATATTGGGGAGAAAAGCCTTCCTTTCAAAGACTAGCTCATCCAGTGTTACACTTACTACTCAACTACACCAAATCCACTTTCCAAACTCTCAAACTCTTACTGTTATTGATACACCTGGTAAGTATATATGTATGTAATATCAACATTCATTCATTTATTGTCCTCGAATTTAATCATTTGCATGCACATTCAGGATTATTTGATTGTTCATATGACCATGGCTTTATTGGAAGTGAAATACTCAAATGCTTCGTTATGGCTGGTGCTGGTGTTCATTCTATCCTGCTTGTTTTCTCTCTGAAAAATCGGTTTTCTAAGGAAGAAGAAGCCATTATTCACTGTCTCAAGGATTTCTTCGGAGAAAAGATCTATGACTACATGATTGTTGTATTTACCGCCGGAGATGACTTTGATGAGGATGAAGAATCATTTGAAGACTATTTGGGTCGTCAGAACTCTAAATCTCTTAAGGTACGTATGTTGTTAAGTTTCTTTCTTAATTTCCCAGATTCTGAATTATATGTTGTTTCTTCATGCAGGAAATCCTTCGTGTCTGTAACAATCGTAACGTTTTATTTGATAACAGGACAAAGGATAAAGAGAAGCAAACTCAACAACGAAAGAATCTTCTTGCAATGGTGGAAGAAGTCATGAATTCAAATGGGGGCCGACCATATACAAATGAAATATTTCAGGTATATTATATATTTTTTTTATTATTAACTGATATTTTATGAAACATGTACAATTTAATTCTAATGCTGCATGCAGATAGCAGCCATGAAATTCCAAGATCAGAAAGAACGAATCAAGCAGTTGGATCAAGTGGTGGAAAAGAGGCATAATGAATATGAAGAACAGTTAAAGCGGATAACTCAGATGGTTGAATCAAAGATGATTGAAACAACTTTGAATCTTAAGCAACAATTGGCACAAGAAATTTCACTGTTAAAAGCTGAAAATGATGCTCAAAAAACTAAGTTCAAATTCTTGAGTGAATTAATGGGTACTAGTCTAAAGAATGGCTTGGACAAGGCATGTCGTGTGCTTGGAAACTGGCAATGCACCATTATGTGATGATGATCATCATAATCATGTATGAATGAACTATTTTGTATGGGCAGGCTAATGTTTACTTTTCGTTTTTGAATATCAAGTTTAGTTTTTACTATTGTAATTGAACTTCCAAGGATAAAAGTTTTTGTTCAAAGTATTTTGGGTACTATCTTTATCTATATATTGAGACTCTCCTTATCAATCTTGTTTCTAATAAATGTTATAAATTTAGACATTTACATAGAGCTAGGGGACCTTACTTGATTAGTTCAATTCACTAGTAACACTCAAAAGATATTATTTTATTTAAATATTATTTTAGTATTAAATAATATATATATATATATATATATACTATATATACTGCTCATGTTGGTAATAATTACTTTGGGTTTTAAAATAACTAAAACCCAAAGTAATTATTACAGCAGACCGTATATACTATTTAATACTAAAATAATATATTTTTTTTTATTTATCACTCTTTTTAATTGCAGTTTTTTTTTTCCTAGATTTTCATCTACTTCTTTCATAGATGCATTTATAATAATATAGTAAAATAAATGAAACTAAGCCTTATTAAAGAATATAATAAAAACAAGATGTATTTATTAAATTAATATAGTAAAAAATAAATGAAATGAAAAGAATAATTTTTTATTATAATTTAATATTAAAATATGTAGTATTTAAAATATAATTTTAAAATGAAAAGGGTATTTTAGTATTTTGAAAAGTGTTTTAAATAATGTGATAGATAAGAAGGAATTGATTTGAAAAATGATTTGGTAGATATTAAAAAAAAAAACTTACAAGAAGGACTAAGTAAATTTCTACATTTATAAAGACCTAAATAGGTAGTGCTATAATAGAGTTGTTTGTGAGTTTATTACTGATTTTTCAAACAACATTTGTAAAGAAATAATTCAATTATACTAAATTCAATAATGATAACTGATCTTACATTCAAATTAATTCAGATATATGTTTGGTTAATTCAGATTCTTGTTTACCTTTTTCTAAAAAATTAATAACATTTCTCAAAATGATATATGAAACAATTTAATTTATTATAACATTTTATTTTTCAAACATATAAAATAATTTAATATAATGTTAATCCTAACTTCTAAAGAGTAAAACTATTTAGTTAACAATTATACAAGTTAGGTAAATATGTAATTTTTTTATTCTTTAAAACAAACAAAAATCAACATTTCCAATATAAAAAATTTAGAAACTTTGATTAACTTCTTATACGCATACTCTCTCAATAATAAATTTATAACTAAATAATTAATTAAATTAAAAATAGTTTAAACTCGAATTTATCAATTTATCGGTAAAGACATTTTAGACACTCAAATTTAACTCTCCAATTTATTTTGAAATTATCTTGAGCTAACAAACCCGTAAATTCATACGAGTAATTATACGAGATTAAAAAAGTAAATAAAAAGTCGACAAGCTTACTTATGGACTTACTAACAAGTAATGCGTTGAGCGGTCATATACAAATGATGAGGGTACTATAATTAAATAGATTTATCACAGGAACTGACGAACTTGCCACGGAGGTTACCAACATGTGAGGTTAAGGGCGATCTGTATAAATGATCTTGGCGCTTTCAATAGATAGATTTTGTGTTTTTGTGAATTAGAAGGAGAATACATGCTGAAAAATATGATTTTTTGTCGGAGTACCTAGAGAGATAAGGTCTTGAGATACCTATCGAGCGATAGGATTTGAGATATACCTATCGAGCAATAAGGTTTGATCATATACATATCGAGAGATATGGTTTTATTTTGATTGGACTAGATTGTGTACGAACGATCTCAGGTTTTTGTCGATAGACAAAGTTGTTAACGAATCATGAATAAATGATCTTTGTACTTGTCAATAAACAAGATTTTTAAACGAAATCGTATATAAATAATGTCTCGTGCCTATCAATAGATAGAGTTTAGATTATGGATCATATAAATATGATCTTTAGTCCTTGTTGACAGACAATATTGTTAACGGATCATGTACGAATGATCTCTATGCTCGTCGACATACAAGGTTTAAGACCTATCGAGAGATAAGGTTTTGATTGGAGAACACCTACCGGGGATAGGGTTTGTGAACATAATTGTGCATGAACAGTTTTCTGACCTATCAAAAGATAGGTTTTAATCGTGTATGAACGATGTCTCGACCCATCGGCATGTAGGGTTTTGGGTGGAATTGTATACAAACAATGTCTCGGCCTATCGACAGAAAGGGTTTTTAACGGAATTGTATATAAACAATGTATCGAACTATCGACAAATAGGGTTTTGGGCGGAAGTGTATACAAAAATGTCTCGACTTATTGACATGTAGAGTTTTCATACAGAATTGTATACAAACCATATCTCGACCTATCGACATATAGGGTTTTTGGAGAATTATATATAAATAATATCTCGACCTATCAATAGATAAGGTTTAGGTTACCTACTAACAAATATGGTTTTGAAATGGGATTATGTACAAATGATCTTACGTACCTATCGACATATAGATTTTTAATTAGATCATGTACGTATAATCTCAGGTCCTTGTCGACGGACAAGATTGTTAATGGATCATTTACAAATGATCTATGTGCTTGTCAACAAACAAGGCTTAAAAGAGAATCGTGTACGAATGATTTCTCATACCTATCGAAAGATAGGGTTTTGATTGGATCGTGTACATATGTTCTCAGGTCCTTGTCAACAAGCAAAATTGTTAACGGATCATTTACAAATGATTTATGTGTTTGTTAAAAAAACAAGGCTTAAAACAAAATCGTGTACGAACAATTTCTCGTACATATCGATACATAGAGTTTTAGATTACATATTAACAAATAGGGTTTGAAATTGAATTGTGTACGAACAATTTATTGTACCTATCAACAAATAAGGTTTTGATAGATCATGTGCGAACAATCTTACATACCTATCGATAGATAGAGTTTAGAGTACCTAATATTCTATATGGCGGTAGGCGGTGGCGAGGCGGTAAGTGACTGCCTACTGCCTCGGGTGCCTAGGCGGTGTTTAGGTGGTGCCTAAGCGGTTGAAACATTTTCACTATATAAGTATAAATAAATTTATTTATAAATATAATAAAGGTATTATGTAATTACCAAGGTACCAAAAGTCCAAATTAATATTATATCTAACATATTAACATTTAACAAAATAAGTTGCATTATTATGTATACTTGAATCTTTGAATATAATCTATCATTTCCAATGTAGCATTGAATGAGTTCTTGAATTGTGTTAGAGATATTCTATGGAAGGTAAAGAGTAATTTTAAACAGTGAATAAATGGAATATAAAAAGTCTTTTTATTAAATTTATATATATATATATATTAATATTAGAAATTAATTAATTAAAAATAATAAATAATTAAATAATTAAATGACCGCATCATGAATAGGCGGAGCAGCCTCGACCGCCATTTAGAACACTAAGAGTAACAAATAACAATGAGGGTTTTATTGACGGGATCGTGTACGAACGATCTCACGTACTTATCGATAGATAGGGTTTAGTGTATCTAACTACAATTATGGTTTAAAAACGGAATCGTGTACGAACGATCTAACATGTCTATCGATATATAGGTTTTGGGTACCTAACTACATTTAGGGTTTAAGAATGGGATCATGTACAAATGATTTCATGTACTTATCGACAAATAGGGTTTTGGGTACCTAATTACAATTAGGGTTTAAAAATAGGATTGTGTACGAACGATCTCACGTACCTATTGACAAATAGGGTTTTTGGTGGGTCATGTATGAATAACCTCAAGTTCTTGTAGATAGACAAGTTTGTTAATTGATCATTTATAAATGATCTTTATGCTTGTCAATAAACAAGGATTACAATAGAATCGTGTACGAACGATTTCTTATACCTATCAATAGTTAGATTTTTGGTACCTAATGACAATTAGAGTTTGAAAATGAGATCGTTTACGAATGATCTCACATATCTATTGAAAAATATGATTTAGGTTACCTATTAACAAATATGGTTTAAAACGGAATCGTGTACGAACGATCTCACGTACCTATTAATAGATAGGGTTTAGGTTACCTAACAAATAGAGTTTAAAACGGGATCGTGTACGAACGATCTCACATACCTATCCAAATATAGGGTATAGATACCTAACGACAACTAAGGTTTAAAATGGGATCGTGTACGAACGATCTCATGTACCTATCGACAGATAAGGTTTAAGTTACCTATTAACAAATAGGGTTTAAAATGGGATTGTGTACGAACGATTTCACGTACCTATCAACAAATAGGGTTTAAGTACCTAATGATAATTATGGTTTAAAACGGGATCGTGTACAAACGATCTCACGTATTATTGACGGATAGGGTTTAGGTTACTATTAAAAATAAAGTTTAAAACGGGATCGTGTACGAAAGATTTCACGTACCTATCGGCAGATAGGGTTTAGGTTACCTATTAACAAATAGGGTTTTAAAACGGGACCGTGTACGAACGATCTCACGTATATATCAACAAGTAAGGTTTTGATACTTAGCTACAATTATGGTTTAAATGGGATCGTGTACGAACGATCTCACGTACCTATTAGCAAATATGGTTTAGGTTACCCATTAACAAATAGGGTTTAAAACAATATCGTGTACGAACGATCTCCCGTACAAATCGATAGATATGGTTTAGGTATCTAATGACAATTAGGGTTTAAAACGGGATCGTGTATGAATGATCTCACGTACCTATCGAGATATAGGGTTTAGATTACATATTAACAAATAGGGTTTAAAATAGAATCGTGTATGAACGATCTCACGTACCTATTAACAAATAGAGTTTTGATACCTAACTACGATTAAGGCTTAAAACGGGATCGGGTACGAACGACATCATGTACCTATTGACAGATAGGGTTTAGGTTACCTATTAAAAAATAGGGTTTGGAAGACGATATTGTGTACGAACGATCTCATGTATTTATCAATAGATAGGGTTTTGATACCTAACTACAATTAGGGTTTAAAACGGGAAGGTGTACGAATGATCTCACGCACTTATCAACATATAAGGTTTGGGACGATTTGCTTATTTGCATTTGCAGTATCAGTCATGGCTCTATGCCTTTTAAGGAAATATTTCAACATAATCATTTTCCCTAATTCTTTATAAAGTGTCCTTCACAACAAGTTGGAATTCACTGATCAACGATTTCAAGCTCTGTTTATAGACAGATGGCTCATGTTTTTGGATAAAGGAACATTTTTCCCCGTTCTTATCCTTGTTTCTCTTTTTTTCGAGATTGAAATTAACATTGATCCTTCTAAATGAATCATGACATTTTTCGGATTCGAAACGTATTCGGGACTAGGCTTTGAACATCTTTTCCGTCATTTGTGATAATTTTTCTTTCATCAAGGAATAAGATTTTTTCCCCCAACTTTCATGCTATCAGCTATAAATTCAATCTCGTGTACAAACAATTACCCATAATTATAATCCTCAAAAAAGATAGTCAAAACTTTGATGTTTTGACAAGTGTGCAACTATTTTCTGTTGTTCGGACCTCTACCAAATTTCTTGAAAGTTCACTCATCGTAAAGTATCTTTTAGAGAGGTTTATCGACTTTCTACTTTGGGTTTTCATTTTCCATTTTTCTTTTTTTTTTGTTGACTCGTGAGTATATATAGTAGAATCGGTACATCATTTCCCTTGTCGTAACAATCAAGATTAGAGTCTAAGTGAGCAACGGATAGTGATTTCAATACATCAACTACTTGAGTCATTTTCTTTTTTCGTTCTAGAGTATATCTGATAGAATCAGTATATTCTGCTTTGGTCGTAGTAATCATGACTAGAGTTTGAGTGAGCACGAATGGTGATTTTAATACCTCAACGAACACAAAAATATTTTTCAATTCTTTAGAGATTTTTGGGGTTTATTTCGGTTCTCTGTTTGGAATTTTCATTTTTTTTGGTTTTTTTCTTCCCAAAGAATCGAGTTTCAAACCTCTCCTTTAACAAAGGTAACGATGAGGTGTCCTTTCATGATTTAGGGATCTGGGCATCACTTTTATGGTGTTTATTCCGTTTTTTTTCTTCAAAAACCTTCTATAGAGGGTTAATCTTTGGATATTCGCCTACAAACGAAAAATAGCTTATGAATGATATCTTTTGAATCGGTGTCATTGTGAAATCCCCGTTTTATTTTTTAGAATATCACTCTAATGGAAGCGATGTTCTTAGCTTTACCCTTGTATGTTTCCTAAAATCCATCACATCGGCTTTAGGATGCGATCAAGGTTTTCTTCTTTTATCAAAAGAGTTTCTCTTTCTCTTGAGAAAATGACTAAGGGAGTTTTATTTATGTGAGATCGGGCCTGTAAACATATAGGTTTCCTATGTATTTTGTTTCCTTTATTTTTTTAAATAATAAGAATTAGATCTCTGTAATTCGGACATGAATTCTCTGTCCATGTTGCAAGTTATACAAAACTTGGGATTGGATTCTGTTGAAATAAAATTTTGTCAAGGTCGAGTTGTAAACTATTTGCACATAGCTTGATATTATAAAAAATATCTTTTAAGCACATCGAATTTGGTTGGTGCAATGAAATCTTTGTCTTCTATATTAGATAGGCGAATAACTCCTCTAAAGATGATTTTCTAAAGTAGGAATGGTCCTTCCCATTAGGGTCAAATTTTCCCCTAGGGTCTAGGAGTTCTCGAGTTTGTTTGAGAATTATATCACATTCTTGGAGGTTTCTAGGTTTTACCTTCTTATTGAAGGTGCCTGACATGCGTCTTTGGTAGGTTTGGATTTTACATAAAGTGTTTAACCTCTTATCCTCCATTAACGTAAATTGGTCATATCGAGATTTGAGTTAGTCTTATGGTTGGAATCTTGATTTCGGTAGGTTATATGGTATACATATCGTAAACTATGGAATAGGGAGTTTTATTCGTCGAAGTTTGAGCGGTTGTGCGATATCCCCATAAGACATATGAAAGCTTCTCGTGTTAGTCCTTGTATGTGCTGGTCATCTTCTTGATTATCCTAATCACGTTTTGTTTTTCGCTTCGACCTCACCATTGGTTTGTGGTATATAGGGAGAAGATTTATGATGTTCGATCTGGAACTCGTCGAACAATTGTAACACTTTTCCTTAGAAATGTCGACCATTGTCTAAAATCAGGGTGTGAGGAACTCCATATCTAGCGATGATGCTAGTTAGGATAAACTTTGTCACTTGAGATGATTTCAAGACTTTGTAGGAGGCTATTTCAACCCATTTGGTGAAGTAGTCTATGGTGACAAGTATGAACTCGTGTCCATTTAACGCGTGGGGATAGATTTTCCCAATGACGGCAATGCCCCAGGTAGAAATGGGCCAAGGGGATGTCATATTCTAGAGGAGCGAGGTCGGTGTAGGTTTTAGGTTAGCATAGATTTGGCACTGATGATAGCTCCTTACATAGCTCACATATTCTTGTTCGAGGTTTTCTAATAATATCCTAAACAGAGTATTTTCTTGGCTAAATTCATTTCATTCATCTGTGGGTCACATGTCCCTGCATGCACTTCTTCCATGATCCTTTTGAATTCAGGATTATCTATATAGAGCATGTTTTGACCATCAAAAGATCATAGATAAAGCATGTTAGCGATCCAAGCATAGTTGGTGGAATACTAGCGCAATGCCCATCGTTCCTTAGCTCGTAAGTGGGAAGGATATTCTCCGTATTCAATATGCTTCTAGAGAGTATCATATCAGGGTTTAGCATCATTCTCACATGAAGTTGCTTCTCCATTTTCAAAAGTAGGTCATTGCTTTTGTCGGATTTTTAATGGTTTGACTTTAATTCCACCTGGAATTTGAGTCATGGCTGCCAAAATAGCCAAGGAATCCACAAAGTAGTTTTGACTTCTTAGAGTGAGAACAAATGATACTTGATCGAATTTGTTCATAAGATTGATCAGGTGGGCATTGTAGGCTTTCAAGTTTTCCCTTTTCGCTTGCCACATGCCATTGGCTTGTGATATAACCAAGTTAGAGTCACCAGTGACTTCTAGCTTGGTTGCCGCTTTTTCATATACCAATTTGAGACCTGAGAGGCATGTCTCGTATTCAGCCTTGTTACTAGTGATGTGATATTTGAGTTTTATGGATATTGGGTTATACATCCCTTTCATGTTAACTAAAAAATCTGAATTTTATAACCCTACTTCTAGAAGCTCCATCAAACATTAGTTTCCATATGTCTAATGTTATACTCATAATTCCTTATCGGGAAATTCAATTTCGTCTTCTAACTCAACAATAATAGGTTAGTCAACGTGGAAGTCTATAACAATACTTCCTTTGATAACTTTTGTAATGTATAGGCTATGTCATATTCGAATAACATCATCATTCATTTGGCTAGCCTAGGTGACAGAAGAGTTCGTTGGAATAAGAGGTGGATCGGGTCCAGTCTTGATACTAACTTGATGTGGTGGGCTTGCATGTAGTGTCTCAACCTTTTAATGACCCATGCTAGTGCCCAACATATTTTCTCAGCTAGAGTGTAATTAAATTCACACTCAGCCATCCTTTTACTGATGTAGTACATAGTCATTTCGAGTTTGTCCTCGTTTTCTTGATCCAATAGGCTTTCTATGGTTATGACTATTATCGTAAGTTATAAGATGAGAGGAATGTCGGCTCTAAACGACATGAGTATGGGAGAGGATTTTAAGTAATCATTTATTCTCTCAAATGCTTGTTGACAGTTTTCATCCCATGTGAACTTTTGGTCTTTCTTTACCAACTTAAAAAGCGGATCGCATGTCATAGTAAACTTATCGATGAATCGGCTAATGTATTAGATTTTTCCCTGAAATCTTCCGACCTTTCTTTCGTTTCGAGGGACCGGCATAACCGTGATTGTTTCTAGCTTAGAGGGATCGGCTTCAATTCCCCTCTATGTGATTAAGAAGCCTAGAATTTTATCAGTTGTGACTCTGAAGGTACATTTCTTCGGGTTGAGTAGTAGCTGATATTTCCTGATTCGTTGCAGGAGTTTCTTGTGGTTTTGGACATGTCCTTCTCGATCTCCTTCTATTTGACGATCATGTTGTCGACATATACTTCCACTTTCTTGTGGATCATGTCATGAAGGATCATATTGGCTTCCCTTTTATAAGTGGCTCCTGCATTTTTAAGATAGAAAGGCATGACATAATAACAGAAGGTTCCTACTTCTATTATGAACGTGATCTTTTCATTGTCTTGTGAGGCCATCAAGATTTGGTTGTATCTTGAGAATTCGTCCATGAATGATAACAACTCATGACCGGAAGCGTGGTTGACTAATATATCGATGTGTGGCAGTGGAAGTGATTTTTAGGGATGACCTTATTCAGATCCTGATAATCTACACACACGTATTTTCCTGTCTTTCTTCATAAGGGGAACAACGTTGGCTATCCAGGTAGGATATTCCACTATCTCAAGAAATCCAACTTGCATTTGAACTACTTCTCTTATTTTGTCAAGATTTCCTCTTGTATACATCTGAGCTTTAGCTTTATTGGCTTAGCATCTGGATATAGAGGAATGTGATGTCATGTGATCTTTGGATCAAAGTCTGGCATATCCTTGTATGACCAGGAGAAGACGTCTTTATTTGCCTTTAATAGCTCAAATAACTCCAAACGGTTTTACGGGTTTAAACTTTGGCTTATCAGTACAATCTAAGGATCGTCAACCATATTTAAATTAATTTCGATTGTCTTTTCTGCTGAAGTGACAATCTCATCCTCGGTTTCTAAGAAATGTTTGATTTCGAAGTTTAAATCAGAGTAAAAGGAAAGATCATTTCTATTCATACATTCAAAGTCAACTTTTGATGATACATCGAGGGGTTTATTACATGTAAGAAAAGATGATCTAACAAGATCATTATTCTCAAATTTCTTACAATGTACAGTGATATGATCGGCGTTATCGATAGAGACGGGGGTCTGGCTATTGATGACGGCTTAGGAAAAACGGTTTGATAGAAATCATGTTAAGGATTTAAATCGCTTTCTATTCTACACAAACCCTTGTAAACTCTTGAACGATTCAAATGCGGAAACGTTTGCTCAGGTTTGAAGCTAAGAACCAAGAATAATAAGATGACATAATGTAAATAACACATTAGTTTGTTTATGGATGTTCGGAGCAAACTCTCCTACGTCACCCCTTTTTCCAACCACCGGAAAGATTCACTATAACTTTCTTAGAATCAAATACAGTTGCATGAATAGCTCATTGTTGTACAAAACAAGCTCTATTCAACATACATAATATAGAAGAATATCACTCAGCTAAAACGATGCTTTGATTCTAACTCTCTTGATAAACACACAGTAAAGCAAGAAAGCAGTTCTTAAGATTGTAAATTCAGTATTCAGTAATTGTGTTCAGCAGTAGTTTTTCTGGAAATTGTATCCGACGGTTCTTCCGTTATCCTTGAGTATCTTTAAATAAGGAACATGTACCAACGGTCGAATCTTCTATAATGACATGTGGCGAGCTTCCATTGGAACGCCTCTATAGTACACAGCAGACTCTGAGCACAAGGATCGTGACCTTACCAATCTGGTAGTGCGCCAAATATTCTTCTAGGATATTCCTGTAAAAACAAGTAGTGAGAAGAATATTTGCTAACGTGGCATTAATCAATTGGTTGCAAGTAGCTATCGTATTAATCTTCAATAGAAAGTGGAGCAAGAGTAGCGTACAACTAGTTGATCGTGGGTAGACGTGTGCTAGCTTCAAACAACTGCTTTAAACATGGCATTAGACATATTTCACTTAGACGACCTCGTCTAATGAAATTAGACGCACACGTCTAATAGCAGGATCCATTAGACCACTTAGTCTAATGGGATTAGACGACACGTCTAATTACGGTTCCCTTTAGACTAATCTGAAGGAGTTAGACTGCACATTTAACTCTCATATGTTAGAATGCACGTCTAACTACGCATACCTTCAGACTAATCTGAAGGAGTTAGAATGCATGTCTAACTCTTATACATTAGACTACACGTATAACTACGCATCCCTTCAAACTAATCTGAAGGAGTTAGACTGCACGTCTAACTCTCATGCGTTAGACTACACGTCTAACTACGTGTCCCTTCAGACTAATCTGAAGGAGTTAGACTGTACGTCTAACTCTCATACGTTAGACTGGACGTCTAACTACGCATCCCTTCAGACTAATCTGAAGGAGTTAGAATGCACGTCTAACTCTCATACGTTAGACTACACGTCTAACTACGTGTCCCTTCAGACTAATCTGAAAGAGTTAGACTGCACGTCTAACTCTCATACGTTAGACTACACGTCTAACTACGCATCCCTTCAGACTAATCTGAAGGTGTTAGACTGCACGTCTAACTCTCATATGTTAGACTGCACGTCTAACTACGTGTCCTTACAGACTAATCTGAAAGAGTTAGACTGCACGTTTAACTCTCATACGTTAGACTACACGTCTAACTACGCATCCCTTTAAACTAATTTGAAGGAGTTAGACTGCACGTCTAACTCTCATACGTTAGATTGCACGTCTAACTACGTGTCCCTTCAAACTAATCTGAAGGAGTTAGACTGCACGTCTAACTCTCATACGTTAAACTGGACGTCTAACTACGCATCCCTTCAGACTAATCTGAAGGAGTTAGACTGCACGTCTAACTCTCATACGTTAGACTACACGTCTAACTACGTGTCCCTTCAGACTAATCTGAAGGAGTTAGACTGCACGTCTAACTCTCATACGTTAGACTACACGTCTAACTACGCATCCCTTCAGACTAATCTGAAGGTGTTAGACTGCACGTCTAACTCTCATATGTTAGACTGCACGTCTAACTACGTGTCCTTACAGATTAATCTGAAAGAGTTAGACTGCACGTTTAACTCTCATACGTTAGACTACACGTCTAACTACGCATCCCTTTAAACTAATTTGAAGGAGTTAGACTGCACGTCTAACTCTCATACGTTAGATTGCACGTCTAACTACGTGTCCCTTCAAACTAATCTGAAGGAGTTAGACTGCACGTCTAACTCTCATACGTTAAACTGGACGTCTAACTACGCATCCCTTCAGACTAATCTGAAGGAGTTAGACTACACGTCTATCTCTCATACGTTAGACTGCACATCTAACTACGTGTCCCTTCAGACTAATCTGAAAGAGTTAAACTGCACGTCTCACTCTCATACGTTAGACTGCACGTCTAACTACGCATCCCTTCAGACTAATCTGAAGGAGTTAGACTGCACGTCTAACTCTCATACGTTAGACTGCACGTCTAACTACGTGTCCCTTCAGACTAATCTGAAGGAGTTAGACTGTACGTCTAACTCTCATACGTTAGACTGCACGTCTAACTACGTGTCCCTTCAGACTAATCTGAAGGAGTTAGACTACACGTCTAACTCTCATACGTTAGACTACACTTCTAACTCTCATACGTTAGACTGTACGTCTAATTATGTGTCCCTTCAGACTAATCTAAAGGAGTTAGGCTTCACGTCTAACTACGTATCTGTTAGATTACACATCTAACTACATTTCTGTTAGACTGCACGTCTAACTCAATGCATCTAATGGCCAATCAGTCTAATGATCCTCATTTAGACTTAGTCTAATATAACCTGTTTTCGATACACCTGCACCAAAAACGATTAGACAACTTAAATTGAGTTTTATACACACTCATCATCAAAATTCCAATAGTCAAAATACTTTGACACTTAGTCAAAATAATTTGACCCAACAATTTCCCTCTTTTTGATGATGATGTTAAAACTTTGCATTAAATAACAAAATAAGCATCCATCATGCAATAAATACCTTAATCAGATAAATAAAAAATCATGAATGTTTTTCAACAGAAAAGTACAAAAACACCATTCAAAAACAACAAAATGAAATAAGTTCAAATCAACACAAGACAACCCAAAAAGAATTCATATCCTCCTTTATCTCTTCTCACTTCCCCCTTTTTAACATCATCTAGGAAGAGAATCAACAGCTGACTCTAGGGATAAAGTTAGACCCGAGTTGAGCACGTCCCTGTTTCTCTTCTTCGATCTGAGCCTGTTCACCATATGAACATAAGGGAGAACCGTCTCGCTGTTCAAGATTTTGGAGGAGAAATGGAACCCGTGACCAAGTTCATCGAGATTAAGACAAAGGAAGAAGCAAAGAGGACCGTCTTACCCAAAGATCTTCTTCCGGGCGGAAATCATTCTAACTAGGTTGTTGAAGAGGAATTTTGTCCAGTTGATTGCTACACCCCTTGTGATGGCCACCATTATTTCAAAAACTTTCGTACAATAGAAGTAGGAGGAGTTTTTTGCGATGAGGGATTTCGAGATGATGTCATTGAGTAGGGAATACTCAACTTTCAGGCAGTCACTCTTCCCATGATACTCCACTGGAAGGGTTTCTCCTTGGACGATTTCATCTGAAAAGACATTCATCATTTCAGATAGGATCTCGTTGGAGGAAGAAGGAAACTCATGGATTCCTTCGGTTGGGAGTCTGAAGAACAAACCGAATGTTTGTTCATCGAAGCAAATCAATCTGCCACGAATAGTCGCACATATGTATTTGCTGTTATAGAAGCTGGCGGTTTTGAAAAACTCACGAACAGCTTGTTCGTGATAAATGTGGTGAGGGCGAAGGAATATCTTCAACCTAGAGGCTTTCAATGATTCAAACATTTGAACCATTCCAAGATTCGTAATAGTAGAGATCGATTTGAAATCTACTTGCATGGATTTTGCGGGAAGAAAGACATTTTGGCAAGATGAACGAACGAGCACAAAAGTTTGACGATTCAAATTCTAGAGAGAGATGAAGATTTAGGACTACTCATCCATTTGAGTGACGTCCTTCATTAAATATTGGAAAGCTAACGTATAGCAGTAAATGTTTAATGATTACATAAACCGTCAAAAATCTCAGAAACCTATTCCCAAGGGACAAACTATCAATTAATTTAATCATGAGACTACACAATTAATATCAGACGTATAGAAGAAATAATCAGAAATGTCAGTCACTTTTAACAAATTGAGAGACACCTGTCTTCAATTTATTTAAGAAGTGACTGGTTTATTTTCGACGAGAAAAAAAGGTACATAAACAGATTCATATGCAGATGACAATTGTCTAGATAGCCAGAAGATGAAAGGTCTAAGTACACAAGTAGTTAGACGTTTATTCTACTTTTCACATTCTTCACTTCTAATTGGGAAATCCGTCTATTAGACATTGTCGTCTAATAAAGTTTGTCTTATAAATGTCTAACGTCTATTAAACGTAGACGTCTAATTATGCATCAACACCATGTGATGCACGTGTGTTTATTTAGACGTGAGTTTCCACTACTCTTGTCATAAAAACGTCTAACGTCTATTAGACGTATACATTTAACCGCGCAGGTTAACTAACCAAGACATGAGTTCCCGAAAGAAGATAAAAGCTGCTTGAGTAGATGTACGTCTAAGTAGTTATGCTTCTTAAACTTTTAGTCCATTGGACGTATTAAGACCTCTGTCTTCTTGTCTGTCCAGTTACGTTCGAACAACACATTCCCCCTCAATTTATGCACATAACAATATCAATCAAGATCAACTAGTCCTAAAATGTTTCTAAAGTGAGAAAACTTAGCTTTAGGTAGAGGCTTCTTGAATATGTCTGTAGTTTGTTGATCTATTGGGATGTATTCAAGGCGAATATGCTTCTGATTGACATGCTCTCGAATAAAGTGATGCCTGATTTCGATATGCTTTGTCCGAGAATGCATAACTGGATTATAGGTGATTGCGATAGCACTTGTGTTGTCGCAGAAAATTGGAGATTCTTCAGCCTCAATCCCATAGTCCCTAAGTTGTTGTTGAACCCACAAAAGCTGAGAGCAACAACTGTCAGCAGTAAGGTACTCTACTTCAGTTGTAGACATGGCAACCGACGTCTGCTTCTTGTTAAACCATGAGATAAGACAATCTCTAAGGAACTAGCAAGTTCCACTCGTGCTTTTTCTATCAATTTTGCATCCTGTATAATCTGCATCTGAGAAACTAGTTAAATTGAAACTGGAATCCTTCGGATATCACAGTCCCACATTTTGAGTTCCCTTTAAATACTTCAGAATGCGTTTAGCAGTAGTAAATGAGAGAGTTTAGGATTAGCCTGAAATCTTCCATAGACACCAACAACAAATTGGATATATGGTCTACTAGTAGTAACATAGAGCAATGACCCGATTAGACCTCTATAGGCTGTGACATCTACACTTTGACCACCATCATCTTTGTCCAATTTACTAGAGGAGCTCATTGGAGTAGCTGCAGCAGAGCAGTTCTCCATCCCAAACTTCTTTAGTAACTCTTTGGTATACTTGGCCTGATTGATGAAGGTTCTTTTCTCCAGTTGACGAACTTGAAGACCGAGGAAGGAAGTTAATTCTCCCATCATGCTCATTTCAAATCTGTCCTACATCAGCTTGGCAAATTTCTCACACAACTTAGGGTTAGTTGATCCAAATATAATATCATCGACATATATTTGAACAAGGAGAATGTGAGAGTCTTTAGTGAATCTAAATAATGTTTTATCCACAGTTCCAATAACAAAGTCATGATCAAATAGAAATTCAGTCAAAGTGTTTTCAGACCATACAAAGCTTTGTCAAGTTTATAAACATAATTTGGTAAAGTATGATCTACAAAACCAGGAGGTTTCTCAACATAGACATCTTCATTTAATTTACCATTTAGAAATGCATTTTTCACATCCATTTGAAAAACTTTAAAATTCTTAAATGATGCATATGCTAGGAATATTTTAATTGCCTCAAGTCTTGCTACAGGTGCAAAAAACTCATCAAAGTCGATACTTTCCTCTTGTCTGTATCCTTGAGCAACTAAACGAGCTTTGTTTCTAATAATTAAGTCATCTTCACTAAGATTGTTTCTAAAGACCCATCTTGTTCCTATGACTGACTGATCAGTAGATTTAGGAGTTAGATGCCACACTTTGTTTCTCACAAATCGGTTTAACTCCTTCTGCATGGCATTGATCCAATCTGGATCAACCACTGCTTCACCAATTTTCTTAGGTTCAATCTGAGAAATAAAGGTGGAATTGGCCATTTCATCCATCAATTGACGTCTTGTCCTTCGAGGAGAGAAAGGATTTCCGATGATCAATTCTAGTGGATGATTCTTGTTCCATCTGAAGTTGGATCCAAAGGGATTGGTCATCTGAACAGGTGACTCCACGACGTCTGAACTCTCAACGGCTTGTTGAATAGGAGTTTGTACGTCTGGTTGAATTTCAACCGGATCATCCACACGGTCAGTCAACGAAGTTCGTTTATCTAGAGCTTTTTCCTCACTTATAGACACTCATCGCTTCTAGTCTGTTAGCAAGGTCAATGGGATCAATGGCTATGCTCTCAACAGGCTCATCAAAGACTACATGAAGGGATTCTTCAACAGTTTGTGTTATGTTGTTATATACTCTGTAAGTCTTGCTTACTGAGGAATATCCCAGCATGAATCTGGCATCAGCTTTTGCATCAAAAGTGGTCAAATAAATCTTTCCATTGTTATGAATAAAACATTTACACCCAAATACTTTGAAGTATGAAAGTGTGGGAATTCTTCCGTTATATAGTTCATAGGGAGTTTTATCAAAATGTTTGTTAATTATTGACCGATTTTGTGTATAGCAAGTTGTGTTTATGGCTTCTGCCCAGAACCTCTAAGGTACGTCTGATTCAGCTAGCATAGATCTCGCTGCTTCCTTCAGAGTCCTCACTCTTCTCTCAGCAATGCCATTCTGCTGCGGAGTTCTGGCACTAGACAAATCGTGCCTAATCCCAGACTCCTCAAGATAAGATGAAAGGTATATGTTTGTGAACTCAGTTCTCTGGTCACTTCTAATGCAAGCAATATTCAAAGATTTCTGAATCTAAATTCTTTTAAATATTCTAATCAAATTTTCAGCAGTTTTATCCTTTGATGGTAAAAATGCTACCCATGTAAATCGTGAAAAATCATCAATGACAATTAGGGCAAATCTCATTCCTCCTAAGCTCTTCACAGGAATTGGACCAAACAAATCTATGTGTAACAATTCTAAGCAACGGCTGGATTGAGATTTCCCTTTACTTTTGAATGATGATCTGCCATGTTTGCCTAACTGGCAAGCAGAACACACCTTGTCCTTAGAAAACTAAAGTTTATGTAAACCAATAACCAAATTGTTTGAACAAATGTTGTTGATGGTTTTAAAATTCAGATGGTTTAACCTTTTATTCCATAACCATTTCTGGTCATTCTTGGAAATCAAGCACATAGGATCAGATGATTCTTTTTGCCAATTCATTTTATATGAATTTCCTACTTTACTACCGGTTAATAAAGTATTACCATGTTGATCCTTAACTAGGCATGCATGAGTTTGAAAATCAACAGATATACCATTATCACATAACTGACTAATACTAATCAAGTTATAGCACAGATTGTCAACAAGTAGCACATCATTAATGGTTAGATTACCATGGATAATCTTACCCTTACCCATGGTCTTACCCTTCTTGTTGTCACCAAAAGTGATCTTAGGTCTAGAACAATCTACTATATAAGTGAGAAGTCGTTTGTTTCCTGTCATATATCTGGAACAGCCGCTATCCAGATACCAAACAGATTCCTCGAGACCATCATTCACTTGTACCTACACAAAACAATATTTACATTCTTTTGGTACCCACATTCAATTGGGTCCTCGGTCAATTAGTCCCTTAGGAATCCATATTTGAGTTATTCTGATGGATTTCCCATTTTGTGTAGTAATTAATGCGTATGATTTTGACATAGTAGACGCCTTCCTACTAGCCACTGATCCTTTAGTCTTTGGAGAGGATTTTCTTTTATAAATTCTTGACTTCTTGCCAAGTTTTAGATTGTCAGACTTGTTGGCTGCTTCTAACTTATTTTTCAGCCAGCTAACAGTCGGCGGAACATAAGTTATTTCATTCTTCAAAGCTAATTCATCATGAACAGGATCACATTCACTGTTAGTTAAACTCCCTTTGACAAAGTTAATAGGCTTAAACTTGTCATTTGTTGAGTTTAACTCTTTGTAAGACTGGTTTGGGTCATTGTCATCAAATCCTAATCTGAATCTAGATCCAGCAGGTTTCAACAGACTAATCTGATGTTTGACAGCTTCTCTAGACCTTGTCCAAGCACTTACAACATAGTTTAACCTCTTATTTTCAGTAGAAAGAGTTTGAATCTGTTCTTTGAACATCTCATTCTCAGATGACATCTCTACTACTTTCTTTTCAAAAACATTTGTTTCAGAAGTTTTATGTGAACAAGAAATATTGGCCTCATATTTTACTTTCATTTCATAAAAGGAATCTGATAACTTCTTGTACTAAATGGTCATTTCATTGAGTGCAGTAGTTAACTCTTCGTTGGTAAATTCTGGTGTAGAAACATCAT
This sequence comes from Impatiens glandulifera, assembly GCF_907164915.1. Classification (NCBI taxonomy): domain Eukaryota; kingdom Viridiplantae; phylum Streptophyta; class Magnoliopsida; order Ericales; family Balsaminaceae; genus Impatiens; species Impatiens glandulifera. The sequence continues at coordinate 27,819 of NW_025919230.1, forward strand.
TTACCTTAGATTGATCGTCAGCCATCAAGCATGTTACAGTTTCAGTCTCTTTTTCAGTAGGAGAATCCTCTTAATCGATGTCGGCCCATTTGAATTTGTTTTCAACACACATGAACACTTTCTTGAACATTTCGACCATAGATCTGAGTCAGCTTTTCCCATATTTCTTTAGTGGAGGAGCAGGATTTAATCTCGTAGAATATGTTCATGTTGATTGATTGATACAAGATATTTTTGGCCACATTGTCCAAGTTGTTAGTCATCTTATCTTCAATTGTCCACTCACATCTTGGCTTCGAAGTCTTTATGGAGCCATCGGTAATGACGCTCCGCATATCACAATTAAGAGTAGCCAAGTAAGCTTGCATTCTCATCATCCAATATTCATAGGTGTCCCTTGACAGAATAGGGATCTCGTTGATGATAGACATGCTTCAGGTTCTTGATGCTTGAGAATAGAAGCAGGTCTTTGATATCAATTGATACAATCGGCGTTATCGATAGAGACAGGGGTCTGGCTATTGATGACGGCTTAAGAAAAACGGTTTGATAGAAATCCTATTAAGGATTTAAATCACTTTCTATTCTACACAAACCCTTGAAAACTCTTGAATGATTCAAGTGCAGAAACGTTTGCTCAGGTTTGAAGCTAAGAACCAAGAATGAGAAGATGGCAGAATGTAAATAACACAACAGTTTATTTATGAATGTTCGGAGCAAACTCTCCTACGTCACCCCTTCTTCCAACTACCGGAAGGATTCACTATAACTTTCTTAGAATCAAATACAGTTGCACGAATAACTCACTATTGAACAGAACAGGCCCTGTTCAACTTACAGAATATAGGAGAATATCACTCAGCTAAAACGATGCTTTAATTCTAACTCTTTCTTGATAAACACACAGTAAAGTAAGAAAGCAGTTTTTAAGATTGTAAATTCAGTATTCAGTAATTGTGTTCAGCAGTAGTTTTTCTGGCAATTGTATCTGACGGTTCTTCTGTTGTCCTTGAGTATCTTTAAATAAGGAACAGGTACCAGCGGTCGAATCTTCTATAATGACACGTGGCGAGCTTCCATTGGAACGCCTCCATAGTACACAACAGACTCTAAGCACAAGGATCGTGGTCGTACCAATCTGGTAGTGCGCCAAATATTCTTCAAGGATATTCCTGCAAAAACAAGTAGTGGGAAGAATATTTGCTTACGTGGCATTAATCAATTGGTTGCAACTGGCTGTCGTCTGATCTTCACTAGAAAGTGGAGCAGGAGTAGCGTACAACCAGTTGATCGTGGGTAGACGTGTGCTAGCTTCAAACTACTGCTTTAAGCATAGCATTAAACGTATTTCACTTAGACGACCTCGTCTAATAAAATTAGACACCCACGTTTAATAGCAGGATCCATTAAACCACCTGGTCTAATGGGATTAGACGACACATCTAATTACGGTTCCCTTTAGACTAATCTAAAGGAGTTAGACTGCACGTCTAACTCTCATACGTTAGACTGCACGTCTAACTACGCATCCCTTCAGACTAATCTGAAAGAGTTAGACTGCACGTCTAACTACGTGTCCCTTCAGACTAATCTGAAGGAGTTAGACTGTACGTCTAACTCTCATATGTTAGACTGCACGTCTAACTACGTGTTCCTTCAGACTAATCTGAAGGAGTTAGACTACACGTCTAACAATGTATCTGTTAAATTGCACATCTAACTACGCATCCCTTCAGACTAATCTGATGGAGTTAAACTACACGTCTAACTCTCATACGTTAGACTGCACGTCTAACTACGTGTCCCTTTAGACTAATCTGAAGGAGTTAGATTGCACGTATAACTCTCATACGTTAGACTGTACGTCTAACTACACATCCCTTAAGACTAATCTGAAGGAGTTAGACTCCACGTCTAACTTCGTGTCCCTTCAAACTAATCTGAAGGAGTTAAACTATTCGTCTAACTCTCATACGTTAGACTGCACGTCTAACTACGCATCCATTTAGACTAATATGAAGGAGTTAGACTGCACGTCTAACTCTCATACGTTAAACTACACTTCTAACTACGTGTCCCTTCAGACTAATCTAAAGGAGTTAGACTGCACATCTAACTTTCATACGTTAGACTGCAAGTCTAACTACGCATCCCTTCAGACTAATCTGAAAGAGTTAGACTGTACGTCTAACTCTCATACGTTAGACTGCACGTCTAACTACGTGTCCCTTTAGACTAATCTGAAGGAGTTCGACTGCACGTCTAACTCTCATACGTTAGACTGCACGTCTAACTACGAATCCCTTCAGACTAATTTGAAGGAGTTAGACTATATGTCTAACTCTCATACTTTAGACTGTATGTCTAACTACGCATCCCTTTAGACTAATATGAATGAGTTAGACTACACGTCTAACTCTCATACGTTAGACTACATGTCTAACTACGTGTCCCTTCAGACTAATCTGAAGGAGTTAGACTGCATGTCTAACTCGCATACGTTAGACTGCACGTCTAACTATGTGTCCCTTTAGACTAATCTGAAGGAGTTAGACTGTACGTCTAACTCTCATACGTTAGACTGTACGTCTAACTACGTGTCCCTTCAGACTAATCTGAAGATGTTAGGTTGCACGTCTAACTATGTGTCCGTTAAACTACATGTCTAACTACGCATCCCTTTAGACTAATCTGAAAGAGTTAAACTGCACGTTTAACTCTCATACGTTAGACTGCACGTCTAACTACGTGTCCCTTCAGACTAATCTAAAGGAGTTAGACTACACGTCTAACTCTCATACGTTAGACTGTACGTCTAACTACGCATCCCTTCAGACTAATCTAAAGAAGTTAGACTGTACGTCTTACTCTCATACGTTAGATTGCACGTCTAACTACGCATCCCTTTAGACTAATCTGAAGGAGTTAGACTGCACGTCTATCTCTCATACGTTAGACTGCACGTCTAACTACGCGTCCCTTCAGACTAATCTGAAGGAGTTAGACTGCACGTCTAACTCTCATACGTTAGACTGCACGTCTAACTACGTGTCCTTTCAGACTAATCTGAAGGAGTTAGACTGCACGTCTAACTACATATCCGTTAGACTGTACATCTAACTAAGTGTCTGTTAAACTGCACGTCTAACTCAATGCATCTAATGGCCAATCAGTCTAATAATTCTCATTTAGACTTAGTCTAATATAACCTGTTTTCGATACACCTGCACCAAAAATGATTAGACAACTTAAATTGAGTTTTATACACACTTATCATCAAAATTTCAATAGTCAAAATACTTTGACACTTAGTCAAAATAATTTGACCCATCATACAGTATTTGACATCTCTCTACACATGAGATGAGAAAGAGTTATATCTTCGTCGATCAAAGTATCGACGGATAAAAGAGAATCGGTTCCTTGAAGACCGAAAGAATTGGCTTCCTGAACTGTACCAATTGCCTTGGGAATCCGAGCCTAGTTTTCTATGGCATTGCTCTAATAATTCGTTCTTTTCCTAATCACACAAATAGAAGGGTTAGGATTATGAGGACAATCTAAAAAGATTTCGAGACCTAGAAAACGTCTTTGTAAATTTAGGCTAAAAAAATGTTTAGGGAAGTCAAAGCATAGGGTGTTTTGTCCCTCTCGGATGAGTTGTCCATTTAAGGTTGGCGGAACAATTATGCGTTGTTTGGATATCTTTTCCTTGCGGATTTCTTCAAATCCTTTAGGGACATATCCTAAACTGTGGTGATCCATGTTACAACATGCTTGTGGGAATGATGGCATGCCATTGGCATTCAAGATTAAGCTCATTCTAGGGAAATATCTCATTTTGCGCATCATTTTAATAGAGGAGAGGCTAAACGTACTAGAGTCAGGGTGTTTGAGATGAGTCCTTACCTTTTGGGAAGATCAGACATATCTCGAACCCTCTTAGTTCAACCTTAAAGGTGTCATTATGGGTAGACCCAATGAATGATGTGGTGTTAGTTTTATCGTTGGCCATGATTACTTGGTCATTGGTTATGAACCTAAGCTTTTGGTGCAGCGTAAAGGCTAAAACCTTGGGTTGGTGCAGCCATGGTCTTTGTAAGATCAAATTATAGGAAAGTTGAATGTTTATGATGTAAAAGTCAAGTTGAAAGGGTATGACACCCACTCGGATGGTGCATTTAAGGCAACCCGTGATCTCACGTCGAGAGTTGTCAAAACCTCTGACACACAAGTTAGATGGTAGGATATTGTCTCTAGATACACCTATTTTCTCAAGAGTCCTTTAAGGACATATGTTGATATCATATCCATGGTCTATTAAGGCCATCGCAACGAGTTTTTCCTCCATTTACATAGAAATGTAGAAGGCTTTATCATAGTCTAATTCGGTTGATGGAAGATCCTTGTCTTCAAAGTCGATCATGTTATGTTGGAAACTGGTGGAAATGATTCCTACCAATTCATTGAGGACTGATTTTCTGTGCTCAATGGAATTCATTAGAATTTCTCAAATGGAAATGTTAGCATTCATCGATTTCAGTTGACTCAAGAGGTTGTCTCCTTGGTTAAGAACTCTAGGAACATCTTTCTTTCTTCTCCATACTGGTGATTGGGAAGTGGATGGCACGTTGGTCGTTGTGGTCTTCATGAAAATGGGTTGAAAATTAGTTCCACCACGTGTTGTAGCGATATCTATCAGGCATAGATGTGGGTAGTCATTTTTTACTTCCACTATTTAGAAGTTTTACCGGAACAAGTTTTGGACTTCTTTTTGTTCCAGGGATCAATCATGTTGATTTCTGGTTCAGCATCATAGATCAGGTCCAGTAATGTGTTGGTGTAAAAGGATGCTTCGTAGGTTGTGAGCATATTGGCTTGGTAATCCGGTAACTAATTCTTGGCTATTTATGACATGGCGATCACGTTGTGATCAATCAAGTCTTTCAAAATATGTTTAAGGGCTCTAGAATTGTAGGAATGTGGCCCTATACTTGATGATAGTCACATCAAGCGTTCTCATACTTTCCCAAGAATGGTCTATTTTCTAGAGACAAGGGGTTTAATCAAATTCTTCTCTTGGAGAATTTTCATCACCTAACTCAAAGGCATTTCTACGTCATCAAATACTCTGAGAGGTCTATGTGCCTTTGGAGGTGTGTATTTAGTAGGAGTTGTTGTATCTACTTTAGCTTGTAGAGACTTATTGGGCTCGTCTTTTAGAAGGACGTTCCTGTCAGGAAGTTGTTACCTTGTGTACTTCTATCTTTTCATTTCTTGGTAAACGACTCAAAGATGGGGGAACTTTGACTGATTTTTCCTCTCCTTCTTTCTTGATGGCGTCATTGAGATTATTGTCATTTTTCAGCAATTTCTTCATATTTTAGAAGGTTTTGACGGCGAATCCAACATAATATCGTTCGTTAACGCTTTCCAAGATCATGTCGATATGCCGTCGTTCGCTCATGAGGGAATCGATTTCATCGGTGATAGTTTTCCATCTTGTGATTAACACTAAGAATTTCTCGTTTTCTTCTTGTTTGATGTTCTTCCACCTCTTTTCTGATCGTTCCAAGTTGAGGTGCATAAAGAAGTATTCTATGGATGTTGTAGCTAATTTCTCGGTGCTTTATAGATATACTATTTTTTTATGGTGATATCAGCGTACAACAGCGTCATTGAGGTACTAGTGGAATAAATGGAGAACGTTTGGTACTCCAAGTCACAATGGGGTCATTGTAGAAGTTTACATTTTGAAAAAGACTAACGGGTCTTTTTTCTGATATAGTCGGATATGGCTGGTAGTTTGACGCTTAATGGAATAATTGCTCATTTGGTAGTTTTCATAGCATCTTTCCAATCATAGTGTTCTACAGTGCTTTTGCCCTTAGCCATTTTATTTAGTTGGGCTTGCTTCTCTGCTTGCATGGCTTGAACTTGAGCCATTTGGCGTTCATATTCCGTTAGCGGTGGTTAGTTAGTTGCTAGAATTTGTCTTTCTTGTGGTCCCAGGGGGTTTAGTACTTCCTCGTGTGTCTCGCGTTATGCATGTGTGGTTAGGTCGATATCCTCTTCAGAGTCTTCGTAGAGAGAGACTTCCTCTTGAGTTCGAGTACTAGTAAGATTGGGATTGATGAGAGTGAACATAATTGGGATATGCTAGGTAGGAAATCAAGAAAAAGAAGGAATGTTTTGGGATGTGGACGGGATTTGCTGATCATCTAAAGAGTTTGTGATCAGCACAGTTTGATGTTCTTGATGACCGGTCGAGGGCTTGACTGTGATTCGATTTTCGACCGAGAAAACTGAACCCTTCTCTACATTTAATTGAGGAAACCTAGCCCAAGACCGAGAGCCTCATCGCATCCGACCGGGGATTCCTAGCCCAGGACCGAGAGCCTCCATGCACCCCGACCAAAGAATCTCGTACCCGATCGAGGATTCCTAGCTTGGGACCGAGAGCCTCCTCGCATCTCAACCGAGGAATCTCGCACTCGACCGAGGATTCCTAGCCCAGGACTAAGAGATCCCCGCACCCCGACCAAGGATCCCTAGCCCAAGACCGAGAGCTGAGAGCTTTTTGTACCCGACTAAGCGACTTACGCACCTCGACCGAGAGTTTCCCACACTCAATCGAGAGCCTCTCACACCTCGACTAAGGGTTTCCTACACCCGACCAAGAGGTCTCAACCTAGAACTGGGGGTTTTAGCCCAAGACCGAGAGATCGGCACCATAAACCGAGAGGGTCAATCGTCTGTTTGGTTGAGATTTTAAATTTTCAAAATTATTTTCTTTGTTTGGAACCCCAATCCATTTTTTAGAAAATCTATAAAAATAGAAAACCATTTCAAAATATTTCAAAAATATTTTTATGAAACATATTTTTATAAGGGCCTATTTAAGATTTATTTTATGTCCTAATACCTTAAATTTATATTTTTCACGCACTTTCCTCAACAACCATCGACATTAATCACATGTACCAACATTTAAATATTATTCTATAATTTTAAATGCAATAAAAAAATGTGCATGTCTAAGACTTGAAAAATAATTGGTTAAATAAAACATAATAAAATCGATATTTCAAAAGCCAAGATTTTATAAAATAGAGAAATTTCTTTAACGGGCATGGAGGATATAGTGTAAAAGCCATTTCACGAGTATCACCAAACACCGAATTTAAAAGAATCTTTGGTTAAATATACGTTTGTATACGTATACAAAACATTTTATTAATTTTAAATTAAAAATCAATTGGCGACTCTTTCATCAAATAAATGATCTTCTAAATTAATTATTTTTAATTAATTTAAATAAATATTTTTTTAATCAAATTATGATTTGATTATCTTAAATCTAAAAGATTATTTAAAATTGGTCAAAAATTAATTATTGTTATAATTAATTTCAAAACATCGGGGCATACTTTTATTAATCTTTTTAAATATGTGTTATTAAAATGATTCTCGACATGCAAACGAGGTTGAAATTTCTCGAGCCTCGAGTTTTTTCGGGAACATGAATTTTCAAGGGTTACAACAATGTATAAATATAATAAATTTTTATTTTATTTATTTATTGAGGCTTAGTTTCATTATAATTCAGTTTTATTATTATAAGGCCTAGTTTTATTATAATTCAACAATTATTAATTTTATTTAACAATCTTGTACAACAACTCTAATATACAACGAGCATCATAGGAGAGTTGTTGTACATAAGATATTGTGTGATGCTATTTGTACACGAGAGCTCTCTATATAGTAACTCTCGTGTGATACTCACTTTACACGAGAGCGCTTAGTTCCCTTATAATTCAAAATTATAATGATTCGGAAATTTAATAATTCAATTTATTTTTATTAGGATTAGTTTCATGATAATTTAACGATTATTAATTTTATTTAACAATAATGTACATCAACTTTAATGTACAACGAGCATTATATGAGAGATGTTGTACAAAAGTTATCGTGTGATGCTCGATGTACACGAGAGCTCTCTATACAATAACTCTAATGTGATGCTCGTTTTATACGAGAGTTGCTATATAGAGATTTCTCGTATAAAATAAGAATCACAAGAGAGTTGTTGTACATAATAAATCATGTGATGCTTTTGTACACGAGAGCTCTCTATACAACAGCTCTCGTGTAATGTTCTCTTTATACGAGAGTTGTTGTATAGAGAGATCTCATGTAAAACGAGCACACGAGAGAGTTGTTGTATAATAACTCTAATGAGATGTTCGATGTAACTCTAATGTGAATGGCGCTTCACATGAGAGTTGATGTACGATCTCAAGCGATGTTCGCTCTCATGTTAAGCGAGCTCCACTTGAAATACTCGAGACAAAACAGAACAAGTTTGCAACAACCATTTTTGTCAACTTGAAATATTTAAAATACAGTATCAATGAAATACGTTACCTCTCATCATTATCGTTGATGTTGTTGTTCGATACCGCGAAATTATTGTTAGTTCTCAAAAGCGCCATTCATGAAGATTTGCGAGCTACATAGATTGTTTTCAGCAAAGATTTATGAAGTTTCGGCGAGCTAATGAGCTTGTTTCCGATAAAAAAAATCGTGAATGATCTAGAGAGAGAATCGTAAATTATAATAATTTTACTTTTGTATATTTGTCTACATCGTCAAGATTTGGTCCTGAGAAGTTAACACAAGTCTTCGTGGATTCCCACATCAGAGCGTTACTGGACTTTTGTCAACCTCTCAAAATAAAATCTTGAAACTAAGTTTCCGACAAAAAATCGTGAATAGTTTAGAGAGAGAAATTATAAATCATAATAAAAATGTTGAAATTGAAAGAGACGGGAATTGATGATATGAAAATATTATGAAAAATTAAGTCACAAAGCAATAAATATAAAATTTGGGTTACTAACGAAACGACGACGGAAGGGGAAATGGAACGGGTCGAGCATGGGTTTTGATTTTTTTTAACCAACTCAATTTTAAAAATATAATATACATTTCATTTTGATTGGTTGATAACATAAGAAGGATAGATTTGAAAATATAAGATTTGGGCTGTTTAGATATGGTAAATTTCTATGGCTATAATTCAGTCTTAGAACATGTTTTATTCCAAATTTTAAATTAAATACATAGTTTTTTTTTATAATTCAATCATAACAAAATTTTATTTTATTTTAATCAATTAATTTATTAACTAAAATACAATAATACTTAAAAATAATATTTTTTATTATTATATATTAATAGTTTTTAAATACTTTAAAAAAATTATTTACTTTCTCAAAACTATTCTAATTCAAAGATAAATCAGATTTGATTTTAATAAAATCAAACCAAACAAATTCTTAATGGAGTTTGGTTCAATAAAGAAAGGTGAATATGAATGAGAATTATAAGATGAACACACGTGGAATGAAAACGTGTATGACTAAGAATGAAAATGGATACTTGTATGCCCGGATATATAAATTTACACTTTAATCGGGTAATAAGGTACCCGTCGGGATCGAGAATATAAAAAATATAGAGATACTCGTCGAGTTTAGAGTCGAGTAGTAAAATAAAAATCGTTTATGAAGATAAGTACTTCATTACCTGACGAGTATGATACCCATTGTCATCTTATGTATGACCGGTAATAAACTAGTATTTGGTTACAATTCTTTAATATTATATTTTCATCGATAATGTTTGGTTTTATTATTAAGGGCATATTCGGATTGAGTTTTTTTTTAAATTTTGAGTAAGAAAAAAAATAATGACTATTAAATATTTTGAGGAGGTGGTGATTATTTTTGATAAAAGATTTAAAGAGTATTGATATATATAAATAAAATAAAAAATAATAATTTAAAATAAATAATATTTTAGTATTTTGATTAAAAAAACAAGATATGTAATTTTTGATAAGTAATTATTGAAATATTAATTTTGTTTGGGAAAATACCTAAGAAATTATTACTATTATTTTATAATAAATTAATATTAATATCTTAGGCCTTCTTCCCTTTGAGTTTTTAAAAACACTCAATAAAAATAAAATTTTCAATCAATTACTTCTCAACAATCATATCATTTATTTTATTAATTAAAATACCAAAATACTAAAATACTCTTTATTTTAAATTTTTATTTTTTTATTATATATATATATATATTAATGTTTGATTGATAATAAAAGAAAATTAATATTTTTAACTTTTGAAAAAAAAAATTAATGTAAAAAGTTTGAACAATTCAATTATAAGTATTATTGTTTTATGTTATTTTTGATAAGAAATTAATTAGATGTTAGGATGTTTATATTTTATTATTTTATTAAATATGACATATTTGAATATTTTGTATATTTAAAATTTATTATGTAAATAATAATAATATTTTATATTTCTAATTAAATAAAATATAGTAAAAATAAGATTAATGCTTGGTTCGATTGTTTTTTTAAAATTTAGATAATAAAAAAAATAATAATTTGCGATGAGTTTTAGGAAGTAATTGATTATTTTTAGTAAAATAACTTAAAAAGTATATATATATATATATATATATATAATTTTAAAATATTATATTATAAATAAATTTAAAACAATTTACTCATTTATTTAAATAAATCTAATTTAAATATAGATGAGATGTGATGCATGACTACGTACTTTCAAAGAAAAGAGAGCATAATTAATAAGAATCCAGAGTCATGATTCAATTTGATTCGAATCAGCTTTATCAATTGTATATGTCGTAAATTTATTTATATTAATATTTTATATATATATATATATATCCTTTAATGATTAAAATTTTAATATTTTATTATAAATTATTATAATAAAAAACGAGGAGAGAATAACGTGGCTCTTATTATTTTAAAAATTTTATTATTTTTTCTCCCCTCCTCGTCCTTTATTATTTTTATAGAATGTAGTGACACGTCATTCATATTCCCTCTCACAAATTTAAAATTATTTTATATTTGAGGAGTGGTAGGGAAAGAGAATTTGAGAGGGGAAATGGGGGAAGGAATGACCTGTCACGATATCACTAGTTCGAAAAAGGATAAAGGGTGAGAAGGGAGAAGAGAGATAAATTTTATTATTTTTTCGATCAATCATAATGCGGCCAAAGTATTCCCTTTAAAATTCTCTCTCCCAATTTCTCTCCCCCAATCATTTCTCTTTATATTTTTAAATAATTAAATTATTTAAAATTTTAATTAAAATATTATATATATGAGTTCGAAAAAATGAAATTAAAATGTAACTAAATAAAAATAAAAATAAATGTTATTAAAATTTTTAATATATAAATAATTAAATAAAAAAAATTAACATTATTTTATTTAAAACAATATGCAGAAATTAAAAAAATATAATTTTTAAGTAATTACAAATATAATTTGTTCAAATTCATTTTCAACTCTGGTAGAGTTTCCAAACAAGACTAAATATTATAATATTTGTAATTTATATTAAAATATAAATATGTTATCAAATTAAAATTAATAATTTTATAAAATAAATAAATTATTAAATATTTAATTAAGACATAAGTTTTATTTTAATAATAAAATATAATTATTAACAAAATAGGGAGAAACTCAATAAAAAACAATTAATGTTAAAAGAAGACTTCACAAATTTAAAATGTACAAGTGAATGAAGTGAATGAGAAGACGTGAAGCTTGTTGAACAAGCTTACTAGATTAGTTAGGACTTTTATAATCTTATGTGATTTTTTAGGATTCGTATGAATTTTGTTTAAAATAAATCCTTTTTAATAAAAAAATATTTGGTTATTTGAGAATTTTAAAGATAAATTATTAAATATATATATATTTAAAATTAATAAAACATTTTCATATTTTAGTTGATAAATAAAATAATTTCATTGTTAAATGATATTGATGTAATAAGTTTAATATTAAAAAAAACACAATAGAAAATCTCTAAATTAAAATTATTATCAAATAATCTATTTTGAATAACATAATTGTATAAATTTTGAAAAAAAGAATTTGTTTTGTAAAAACAAATAAAAAGGTAGTATTTTTTTAATCATATTTTAGATATTAAATACCTAAAACATAGTCATGCAACAATGTTAAATGTTAGTTTAGGTTTTTAATAAAATATAAACATTCTAACGTCTAATTAATTTTTTTCAAAAATAACATAAAACGAGAATAATTATAATTGAATTGTTCAAACTTTTTACATTACAAAATTTGTCATCAGTTAAAAATATTATTTTTCTTTTATTATCAATCAAACATAAATAAATAAATATATATATATATAAGTCTTAAAAATATTATAATAATAATAAACACATTTTATTTAATAAAATGTATTATAACATGTTATATTTTTTTATAACAGTTTTTATTAAAATATTTTATATTTAATTTTTGTAATATTTTTTAAATGATTTTTTATATAAAATTATTACTTTTTATTTTGTAATTTTTATATTTATATTTTATTATTAACATATAATATTTAAAATTAATTTTATAAAAATGAATATATTATTATTATGAGGTTTTATAATCCAATTCAAATAAATTTAAAACAATTTACTAATTTATTTAAATAAATATAACTTAAATAAAAGAGGGCCTAATTAATGAGAATTCAGAGTCAGATTAAATTCAACTTTATCAATTGTATAAGTCGTAAATTTATTTAAAACATTATATATATATAAATATATATATATATATATATATATATATATATATATATTTTGCAACTACACAATTATTATTATTTTCTCATTAATTTAACAAATAAAGAATATACTGTGATCCAATTATTAAATAATTTAAACATAGATATATGTTTTTACAAAAATTGGATAATAATTCAGCAACAATGTTAACTCACAACTACAATCTTGTAAGGATAAACTTGTAAATAATATAATATTTTTTATATTAAATTTAAATGAACCATTCACATCTATCAATATTATTTTAATTATTTTAAATGTACAATTTGAATTGAAAAAAATTGAATTTGACTCCACCCAATTTTAGGCATATATATATTTTCACAATAAATTAGAAATTTTCACAAATATAAATTAATAAATGATTTTATCATTTAAAAAAAAAATATTTATATTAAAAATTTAATCTAAAATTTATATATATTAAAATTTAATCTAAAATTTTATAAACTATTTAGGTCATAATTTATAATAAAATATTAAAAATTTTAATCATTATATATATATATATATATATTCCTCGTTATTTCAAAAGGTTTTGAAATAAAACTCAGATTTTATCCCAAACTCAAACATCTTATCAATCATTAAATCAAATAATTTTATTATTTAAATATCAAAACTATCCTCTAATTTTATCATCTCTCTAAACCATTATTCTCTTACTTACACTATATCCTCTAAAGTCAAAGGACAAATTAATCTTCAGATTTTAAAAATCAATTTTTTCCTATTTTTTATCAAACAAGGTTTTTTTGGATAAAACCCAAACAAAAACCCTTTCTCAAACAAGGCCATAATGTTTTAAATAAATTTACTACCTATACAATTGATAAAGTTGAATTTAATCATGACTCTGAATGCAGATCTTTTTTTAGGTCATAATTTATAATAAAATATTAAAAATTTTAATCATTAAATGCAATATATATATATATATATATATATATATATATATATATATATAATGTTTTAAATAAATTTACGACTTATACAATTGATAAAGTTGAATTTAATCTGACTCTGAATTCTCATTAATTATGCCCTCTTTTATTTAAATTATATTTATTTAAATAAATTAGTAAATTGTTTTAAATTTATTTGAATTGGATTATAAAACTCTCATAATAATAATATAGTCATTTTTATAAAATTAATTTTAAATATTATATATTAATAATAAAATATAAATATAAAAAATTACAAAATAAAAAGTAATAATTTTATATAAAAAAATCATTTAAAAAATATTACAAAAATTAAATATAAAATATTTTAATAAAAACTGTTATAAAAAAATATAACATGCTATAATATATTTTATTAAATAAAATGTGTTTATTATTATTATAATATAATATTTTTAAGACTTTTATATATATATATTTATATATATATATTTATTTATGTTTGAATGATAATAAAAGAAAATTAATATTTTTAACTGATGACAAATTTTGTAATGTCAAAAGTTTGAACAATTCAATTATAATTATTCTTGTTTTATGTTATTTTTGAAAAAAATTAATTAGATGTTAGAATGTTTATATTTTATTAAAAAAACTAACATTTAACATTGTTGCATGACTATGTTTTAGGTATTTAATCTCTAAAACATGATTAAAAAAAATACTACCTTTTTATTTGTTTTTACAAAACAAATCTTTTTTTCAAAATTTATACAATTATGTTATTCAAAATAAATTATTTGATAATATTTTTAATTTAGAGATTTTCTTTTGTGTTTTTTTAATATTAAACTTATTACATTAATATCATTTAACAATAAAATTATTTTATTTATCAACTAAAATATGAAAATATTTTTATTAATTTTAAATATATATATATTTTTAATAATTTATCTTTAAAATTCTCAAATAACCAATTGTTTGAAATAGGTTTATTTAATCTTAACTAAATCAATTTTTTAATCTATTATTTCTTACTAATCATATCACTAATTTAATTAATTAAAATACTAAAATATTCTTTAATTTAAATATTTTATTTTATTTATCAATACATTTTTAAGTCTTTTTATAAAAAAAAAATAATTATTATCTTTTCAAAATATCCTATATCATTCAATTTTTAAGTAACAAATTATTATTCTCTACTTCTTACTCTTTATAAGAATCATTTCCTATAAAGAATCATTTCCTGAATCATTTCTATTTTTCATTCACATTTTCTTTATATACTCACACTTTTATTCATTTTTTTAATATACTCACATTTCTTTCTTTAAACTCATTAATTAACTTATTAATTACACATTTTCTAATAATTAAAATGGTGAGTTTGATTTAACTTATTCTTATCCCAAACTTAATTTATTCGCATTATACGCTTAACTTATTTATTTTTATTTATAATATTATTTAATAATAAATATTATATATATATATATATATATATATGTTTTTTAAAAATATTAATAAATAATTTAAATTAAAAAAATAATATATTTAAAAATAAATTATATTAATATATTAGTTTTATAAATTTTTGTTAATATATTATTTCAAATATTAATAAATGATTTAAATTAAAAAGAATAATATATTTTAAAATAAATAATATGAATATATTAATTTTTATAAATATATAATTTTAAATATATTTAATATAAAAAATATATATATTTAATAATTTTAAAATGAATTTCTTTATTCATATTATAAATTAATTAAAATAAAATTAGATTATTTTAAAATAAATAACATAAATATATTATTTTTTATAAGTTTCTATTAATATATATTTTTTAAATTTAATTAATCATGGTAATTTCTTGTTTGGGTTCATAAAAACATTACATTTTTTGTCTCTTTTTTTTTTCTATTTCTATTTCAAATTTTCTAAAAAAGTATTTAAATAATTTTTTCTTGTATGTGTCTATTATTCGATGAAGTTAATTATAGTCAATAAATAAATAAATTTATTATTATTATAAATATTTTTATATTTTCGTTACCCTTTTCCTTTCTCTTACAAAATCTTTCAATTTATATAATCTTTGATTGTTAATTCATTATAATGTATTTTTACCATTTTCTTATCATTATTAATTTCCAATTTAATTCATTTTAATTATAATAAATATTTTTAGATAATTAATTAAGATTAGTTTTACTTTTAAAACTATAATTATAAATTAAAAAAATTATAATGTATTTATATTTCATACTTAATTATAAATAATAAATAAAAATATATTTAAATGTATGTTTTATTATTATAATAATTTTATATAAATATGTAAAAATATTAGAAATAGATAGGATATATGAGAGATAATGAATAAAATAATTAAAAAAAATTAAATAAATGATAGAATACGTCAAATAATTAGAAAATAATAAAATAAATGAGAAAATGAATAAAAAATATATTAAAAATAAATAAATAAATATATTAAAAATGATGAGAGAAAAATAAATTTAGGATGGAAATAGAAGGCTTGTTTGATTTGGCTTTATAAGCAGTTTATAGACGATTTGCTTAATAAACTTCTATAATACCTTTGCGAAATAAGTTTAGACAAATAATTATAATTAAACACACTTTTGCGTTTTAATTTAATTTTCTCTCTATCTTCCTCCTCATCGTTTTCTCTCTTATCATTTTAAATATTTTTTTTATTCATTATTTCTAATCTATTTTATTTATTTCTAATTATTTTAGAGAGTTGTTTTTCCAACCTCGCTGATATTTTCACATTTTGGCTCCACTTATCACTCACCTCAAAAATTACTTATTTATCTCTATCACTTTTATATATTTATATTTCTTATTTTATTTATTTTACTTATTAAATCTTTTTATTATTAAATATAATTAATTAATTTTTAATATTTTTTTTCTACTTTATTTATTTAACTAAAAATATAAATTATTATTATTTTTTATTATAATGGTTTAAAATATATTAAATATTGAAGTGTGTCTTAATATAATAAAATATAAATATTTAATATTTTATTATATTAATTATATATATATATTTTTTAAAATACTTATAAAAATAATAATTCAATTTTTTTCGTAAATAAGATAAAATTTAATATATTATATATTAATAATTAGTCAAATTTAATGTTTTATATAATAATAATATATATGATAACATTGCATAGTATTTTTAATAATATTTTTTATTAAAATATTTCATATTAAACATTATTAATATATAATATTATTAAATAAAACATTATAATTTTAAAGACTTTATCTTATTTGAAAATAGATAATTTTATTTATAAAAAATCATTAATTTTTATAAGGATTTTAATATATATATATAATTAATATAATAAAATATTAAATATTTATATTTTATTAAATTATGACACTTCAATATTTTAAATAATTATAATATAAAAATATAATTATTTTTATATTTTTAATTAACCTATCCAAGCTTAATAATTAAATAAACTAAGATTATATCAAATTTACCTAGAATAAACTAGATAAATTAAGAATAAGCTGAATTAAACTAGCCCTCTAGAAAATTGAGTTTAAACGAAAAAATATGTTTAATTATAATTTTTTGTGTGAATTTATTATACAAAATTATTGTAACAGCTTATTACACAATTGATTAAAAGACACCAATGGGTTAAAAGACAGCTTTTAAACTGCTAATCAAACGAAGCCTTTATCATATTTTAGAGATTAAATTCCTTAAACATCTTAAAAGTAGTTATGCAATAATGTTTTTCATGAATAAAAATAAAATAAAGATATAAAATAATAAAATATATTTTATAAAATAAAATTAACTAAAATATTCTTTTTCATAAAATTTAAATAAAACATAATAATTCAAATTCAAATAACTTATTATTTTTATCTAATAATTTATTTTTAAAATATACTCTAAACCTCGTAACCAAAATATCAAACAAACTTTGTTTTATTATTCTAATTTTATAAAAAAAAATATATATCCATAATTAAATATTATTTAATCATTTATTATTATTCATAATTAATTAAAATATTTACTATTATGCCTGAATTTGGGTTTTCTAAATAACCTAACAAAATTAATTATCACATCATTCTCCTTCTTATGAATCAAATTAATCAATTCATTAATTAAAATACTAAAATACCATCTATTTTAAATTATAATTATTTATTTTATTTATATAGATAAATATAAAAAAAAAAATTAATATTATCTTCAAAATTATCACCCACAGTCATTGGTTTCTCTCCCTAAGTTATTTAAATTTCATACAACATTAATTATTTATCCTATATTAATACACTTAAGCTTGTTTGATATTGAATATTTTATAAAAAACCAATATTTTTATTCATTTTATTTATTTCATCATTAACTTATTCACAAAAATACCTTTATTTAATATATTTTTCCTCTTGATCTATCTCATTTATTTATAGATTTAAAGAGTAATTTGGAAACACCTAAAATTGAATTTAAACGAACAAATTTTATTAAATTTATTAATATATTAGTAATTAAAATAAATTTATAGAACAAAAAGATTTTTAAGTAAATTAAAAAAATGGTTAACTCCAACAACAACAACCAATCCAAAACAGGACATCTTCAAATAATTTAAACTTTTAAAAAACAATTACAAGAAAAATGAAGTTAAACAAAATTTTTTTTACTTAGAACTCAAATAAAGAGGATTAATTAATTATATAAAATAATGTTCAGTGTTATTAATTGTGAGTATATATATATATAAATAAAATTCGTGTTCTTAATTTAAGGACAATTAGGAGTGAATATTAATTTGTTAAATAATCATTCTTCTAATAATTGTTTAGATTGTTTAAGTGTGTTTGTGCGATACATACTTAATATTCTATTTAAATAAGGTATAACTAAGTATTTTGACTAATTAATTCACAAATCAAAAAAGTTTTTTTTTTTTAATATTCAAATTCTCAAAATCACCCCACTCAACATTTTTTAAATAAATTAAATTTATTTCAATAAATTCTAAATAACAAACTCTTGTTTGAAAAGGTGATTTTATATGATTTTTTACTTAAAATAAATTGTTTCACAAAATAAAAAAAAGAATAAGATTTTTTTGGTTAATATATCAAAACTATTATATATATATATATATATATATATATATAATAAAAAATGATTTTAATATTTTAATAGATAAAAAGATTAATTAATGTAAAAAATAAAATAAAAATATATATAAAAACTCGAAGATGAAACCAAGTCCTTATTCTCTCCTTCACTCTCTTCATTAACCATTCGCAGTAAGTCTTGATAGATCAGGAAAAGTAATATCACCATCGCAGATAATATCTCTGGTTCATTGATTCATTTTGTCGTTGTTATTTGAGGTAGATTAATAATGGTAGGAGTTATCTTCAATGATGAGGAATTGGGTTTTGATTTACCATCAAATGGAGCTGCTCATGATCATCGAACTTAGCCCAGGTAGAATTTTAAAAAATATAGATGTATATGTATACAAATAACAAGTATGATGTTAGTTCAGTTGGCATTAGAGCCAAACTATAATTGGGAGCTCAGGTGATCAAACCGTTATACTCTCTTTTCTATATAGTTTGGTTTTTATTTAAAACTTAATTAATTTAACTTTTTACATTTTTAAACTTATTTTTTCTTCGACTATATAGTTTTAAATTTATAAATTTCTTTTTTAAATGGAATATTCTTATCTTTGATTAGATTTTATATATTTATTTTATTTTAGTAAGGATATTCATGGAACAATTTAATTAATGTTTTTATTTATTACCCGTATTAGTGTAACTAGTATTTAGCCCGTGCATTTGCACGACTAATAATATAAAAAAATATGAAAAAAATTACGGATAACATTTTTAATTTTATTTTTAACTGTTTTAAGTTTATGGGTGGGTCAACCCACAATTCGACCCAAGTATCTTACTCAGCATCATTATATATATATATATTAATTAGTTAAAAAATTGAACTTATATTATATTAAGTTAAAACGTCCCGCGTTCATCAAATTTTGTGTTGAATTTAAAATATAAAGTCTTAGTAGCTTAGTTGGTTAAAAATTGTACTTGTTTTTGTTGGTTGCAAGTTCGAAACATACCTCTAGCATTTTTATTTTTAATTTTAACCGTTTTAAGTTTATGGACGGGTTAACCCACAATCCGACCCAAGTATCCAAATTAACCACAGCTCTCCGACAATCCGGACACTTTAAAAATTAAGCATCATTATATATATAGATATTAATAATATTTTCAGCCCAGTGAAAAAAAAATTCCTGGATTCGCCCTCGACTACAACAAACATTAATATTACCAGTCGGTCAAACTCTTACTGTTATTGATACACCTGGTAAGTATATATGTATGTAATATCAACATTCATTCATTTATTATCCTCAAATTTAATCATCCATTGTCTCTCATTTGCATGCACATTCAGGATTATTTGATAGTTCACTTGACCATGAAACTATTGCAAGTGAAATACGCAAATGCTTCCGAATGGCTAGTGCTGGTATTCATTCTATCCTCGTGGTTTTTTCTCTGAAAAGTCGGTATTCTAAGGAAGAAGTAGGCGCCATTCTTCATTGTCTCAAGAAACTTTTCGGAGAAAAGATCTATGACTGCATGATTGTTGTGTTTACCGGTGGAGATGTCTTGAGGAAGAAGATGAGTCTTTTGAAGATTATTTGGGTCGTCAGAATTCCGAATCTCTTCAGGTATTATTTATTTGTATTGTTAATTTTTGAGTCGCAGGTTCTGAATTATAGCTATATATGTTGTTTCATCATGTAGGAAATCCTTAGCGTCTGTAAGAATCGAAAAGTTGTATTTGATAACCGGACAAAGGATAAAGGGAAGCAAACTCAACAACGAAAGAGTCTTCTTGCAATGGTGGATGAAGTCATGAATTCAAATGGTGGTCAACTATATACAAATGAATTATTCCAGGAATTAATTAGAGCAGAAAAGGAAATTCTTGATCTGAAAGAAGGAATAAAGCTTTTCGAATCGATAGAAAAATCCAATTCTGAGTTATATCAACCGGTGAAGAAGAGGCTTGACAGTGGCGGGGCTTACAAGAGGGCCTAGGCCTCCCCCAACCTTAAAATAATTTGTTTATATATATATATTTAACAAGTAATTCTTAGTCTAGTTGGCTTTGTAGTTCAACGTAATTCAATATAATAATACAAATTACTTATAAAGGTAAAACATAAAAATTAAAATAATAATAATTTTTTATATTTCAAAAATTTATAAGAAAATATAAATTAATATTAATAAACAAGTTAAAATAGTTACATTGGATATATTGTTTTTATATGCATTAATATTCTATAATCGTAATTTCGAGTGTCTATTCACTTGATAATATATGTTTATCACGTTTTTGTATTTTTATTAATATTTTTTATTTTTTTTATATTCTCATAAAATTAGGCTGAAACCTATTAAATTAGATTTTCATATTTTTATTTAGTTAGTTTTTTATGAATTTGTTTTTGTGTTGTATTTGATGAAAAATTTATTGGGAATTACAAGTGAGTTATCACTTTGCCTACAAAGAGGAGATCAAAATATAGTTCAAGTCATGTCATTGATTGCGAGTTCGAAAAATCAATTACAAAAATTTAGAGAAGATGAATGGCATGATATTTTAGACCAAGTTAACAGTTTTTGTCAATTACACTCGATTTCAATATTTGATATGAATGAGCTTATGATAATTGATAGCAATGGTAGACGAAGAGGAAAATGAGAACTCATCACTAATCTTCATCATTATCGTGTGGAAATCTTTTGTCAGGTATAATAAATATTATTTCTTATCTATTAATAGTTATTATATATTATCTATTAATAGTTATTATTTATTATTTAATGCTAGGTTGTTGACTTGATTATGCAAGAAATAAATAATCGTTTTTCAGAAGTTAATACAGAATTACTTGATTGCATATCATGTCTTCATCCCAGAAATTCATTCTCCAAATTTGATATTCGTAAACTCATTCGTCTTAGCAAACTTTATTCTTGAGATTTCACAGGCAGTGATTATTTATTTTTGGAACAACAACTTCGGGCTTACTTATTTAATTTGCGGGATGATCCTCAATTTTCTTCAATTGAAGACTTGGAATTTTTTGCTCAGAAATTGGTTATAATAGAAAAAACATATAGTTTTTCCATTGATTTATCGATTGATGAAGTTGGTTTTAGTTTTACTAGTTGCAACTGCATCCGTTGAAAGAGTTTTTTCTGCAATGAAGACCGTGAAAACTGATTTGCGTAATCGAATGGAAGATGAATGGATGAATGATAGTTTAGTTGTATATGTTGAGAAAGATATTTTCTCAACAATTGAAAATGAGCCAATATTGCAATATTTTCAACAAATGGAATCTCGTAGAATAAATTTGTCTTCTTTTGTACCGACTCATGGACAAGAATAATTTAGTAATTGTGCTTATTAGTATTTTGTAATTGTGTTTGTTAGTATTTTATGTAATTATCAAGTAAAATTTTAATTAAAAAATGCATTTATTTGATCGCCAAAAAAATGCTACGTTATTATGTATTCGGCCCCCCGAGAAAACATTTCTGGGTCCGCCACTGCTTGAAGAATATAAGGAATATGAAAAGCAGTTAATGCAGTTAATTCAGAAGGTTGAGTCAAAGATGATTGAAACAACTTTGATGCTTGCAATAAACTTGGACAAGGCATGTGTTGACCTTTGCAAACGGGGATGCACCATTATGTGATGACTCATGATAATGAATCATATTTTGAAACTATTGTCTAGAAATACTTGGAACTACTTAGTTTGGGCAGGTTGATGTTTACGTTTTTGAATTTCAAAGTTTAATTTCTTACTAATGTAATTGAACTGTCAAGGTTAAAAGAGTTTTTTTTGTTATAGTTTGTTTGTTTGGGTTTATTTAAATAAATTTCAGTTTTATTTAAAAATGTTGAACTTGGGGTGATTTCTTGAAAATAGTTTTTCTCAAAAAAAGATTTTAAAGTATAATTATATAATTAATAAAGATTAAATAAATGTAATTTAATATTTTATTAATGATTTGATTGATGTATATATATTATTAGATATTAAAGTTAACCTAAAAGTAATTTTTTATATTTTATTATCTAAAAATTTTAATTATTAAATCTATATTTATTTAGTGAAAATAATTTATAAATCTCAAATATTTGTTAAATTATATAAACTTTTTTTTAATATATCAAGCCCAATAATCAAGTCCCCACTAATAAAAATATCCTCCCATAAAGAGAGGAAGAAGGTCTCCTCGGACAAAAATAAAAAACACATGCAATGACCTTTGAAGCAATTGAAGAGGAAAATCATCTTATAGAGAAAATGAAATATTTTTAAAGAGAAAATAAAAAGTCATATTATAGATTGAAAAAAATTGGAAGATAAAAAAGAGGAGATTGAAATTGGGTTTAGTTCAATGCTACTTGTGCTATTTTAAATATATTTTTTTTATCTCAAATAACCTTTAATCTCAACTATAGTTTAACGGAAAAATAATATATTATTAAAATATTTTATATATTTTTCTTTACGAAAATAACATAATGATTTTAAATCCTTATTAATTAAATATATTTGTAAAAAATGAAAATTTGACAAATTCTAATTTATAAATAATATTTTAAAATTTTAAATTTAAAATAACTCAAAAATAGATTAAAAATAAAATTAGGGTTAATTATTACGATAATTAAACTATAATTAAAAAAATTAAATAAAAATTCAAAAATAATTTAAGGTTAAAATATTGTATTTATTTTATCCAAATTAAATCAAAAAAGGAGTTTGAAATTATTTAATTATAATTTGTAACCTAAATTATGTATAATTTATGCCTTAAAATAATTAAATAAATACCCTATACGGGAAAAAAAAAAATTTTATTATTATGTTTCTAACAAAATTTTGGTGAAGAAAAATGAGCAAAAAAGTTAAAAATTCTATTTCAAATAAATCTTTTATTAAAAATATAAACTGATAATCTTGTATAACCGAAATTAGTTTAATTATCACTGCAGGATTCAGGGTCATTGGATCAGCGCTGGATTTTCATCCAACGCTCAGGAAGACGCCACACACCCCGCTCTAGCGGAAGCACGTGCGTGCCTAGGTCACAACACAACAGGAGACGTTCGTTAGCCACGACGCTAACGGACCGCAACGAAGCGTTCCCTTTTAACAAAACGACGTCTTTTTTAGCTTCTTCTTCACGAACTCGGAAGGCCGCGAAGGATGCCCATGACCTTCTAGAAAGGATATCTCAACCTTATCCTCTCATTTTTTCACCATCGTGCACGTCTCTACCTCGCGATTATTACCCCTATAGTTTGAATTCAAATCCTACATCCTAGCTAGGCTGCCGAAGACGAATTTGAAATCAAAGGATAGAACCTCAATTGTCAAATTGAAGTTTAATTCGTCCAAGCTAGCCGACCTAGTTGAGTATAAATACTCTCTAGGTCATCCTCTTCCAATACATCAAACTATAATCACATATCATGATCCAAATCGAAGAATCAAGAATTTCGGCAAGATAGGATTTTTGTAAAATATTCTCCGGTAATCAAGACTTCGATCCAGGCTTCGGGAAAGCTTCTAACACTTCATTGGAGTGTTCTCCAACAATTAGTAAGTTCAAGATCCACTATATTTCAATTCGTGATTAAAAATTGACTTTTTTTTTAAGTTTGATCGGGTTGATCTGTTCTAGATCTCAATTTCGTGTTTTCTTTGTTTAGAATCACTCCCTAGATGATGTATGAACTTTCTATTGAAGGAGATTTGATCGAATCATCCTAAAACGAAAAAAACGAAAATTTGGTTTGAAAATCTGAATTTTTTGAATTTGATGTTCTTGAGCTTTTAAGTTAGAATTTTGGTTCAATTACCTGCCTAACGTGTTTTTAAGCATGTTAGTATAATTTCCAAATCATTATATCAACATCTCGATCATGTTTGATCCAACTGAAATTTAAAAGAAATTATTTTGAATTTCGATTTGAAAAGTTGTTACTAAACTGCTATGAGGTTCTTGTTTTGGTTGTGTTCGACTATGTTCATCATTTCAAAACTGTTAGAACAAGAATTAGGCCATGAGATAGCCTAATTTAAAAGATTCCAAATTTGACCTACAAACAATTTTGAGAAATTGATTTTTGTAGAGATCAATTTATCGTGATTAGGGTTAGGGTTTTTAATCTTGACAATCATATGAGTTGATTGCAACTTACAAATTATGATTTCATGATCATAATCAAAATATATAAGACATGCAATTTTTTAATCAATTAAAGAACACTTGGTCCTCTTAAACCAAGGCAAATGACTGAGGTTCTTAGCCTGAGACCGAAAAATAGGATTGAGAATCCACGGTCCTGACCGAGACCGAGGACCAAAAAATTAACTTAAGACCGAGACCAAGGACCGCTATTTTTAAGTCAGAACCAAGACATATGATCGGTGTTGTTGAGCAAGGACCGAGGTTTCTAACTTAGTACTGAGATGTCTGACCTGGGACCGAGACTCCCAAGTCTAGGACCGAACAAATTAAGTTCAGGACCAAGCCTCTTGTACCCTAGGAACGAGTAGTCCAAGTTCGAGATTGAGCCTCCTGAACCCAGGACTTAGCCCTCCGAATCCATGAACCCACGCTATAGAGCCCTAATCCAGACCACCCCGGTCTAGACCGAGCACATCCGAGCCCAGATCGTTAAAAACAGACTCAAACCCTAGGACTCTAGTCCTAAGGCCTCTTTGATTCCACATTTCAAAATTAAAAATTATTTATCTAATTTTGGACCCCATTCCATTTTCAAATAATCACAAAAGGTCAGAAAATGATATTTAAATATTTTCAGGATCAAAACAAATATTTTGGCTAAGGCCCCATTTGGATATGATGGTTGAGTTTTGAGATCTCAATAACATATGCATCAAAACCCTAAGTTCAAAGCCTAAGTAAGTAACTAAGGTCTTGTTTGAGGAAAGAGTTTTTTGGGTTTTACTTGAGTTTTATCTTAAAAATTCTTGCTTGGTAAAAATTAGGAAAAAATTGGTTTTTAAAATTTGAATACTAATTTATCTTTTGACTTTAAAGGATATGTTGTAGGTGAGAGAATGATGGTTTAAAGAGAGATGATAAAATTAGATGGTAATTTTGATATTTGAATGATAAAATTATTTAATTTGATGGTTGATAAGATATTTAAGTTTTGGAATAAAAACGGAAATTTATCCGAAAAACTATTTCATCAAACAAGCTTTAAGTAATATTAAAGAAATAAATGTTAGTCCATCCCATTATCATATTTAACGGATAATGATATGAACATAAACTGGAAAGAGTTAATTATTTGTAGATCATTTGCTAGAAGCTCCATAAACCATTTCCATTGAACGGTTGCCTCTCGCTCCACAACTGCCTAAGCTATTGGCCACCATCCATTGTTAGGATCAACCCCAATTGCAGTCAATAATTGGCCTGGATATGGACCCTTTATATGACATCCATTCAATCCTATGATAGGACGACAATATCTAAATCCCTCATTCAATGGGCCTAAATAACAATATAGGTGCATGGATCTGCAGTTTCCATTTTCATTTTGGAAAGGAGTGAACTCAACCTCCATAGTTGAGTTTGTATGAGCTCGCTTAATTTCTTCACAGTAATTCCACACAAGTTTGTATTGATCAGCTGCATTCCCTTTTATATTATTCACTGCCATAGTTTTGGCTATGTATGCTACAACTTTACTTATTTTGGAGTTATAATCTTCATACACTGTCTGTCTTAATTCTCTAACCGGAATCTTAAGGTTTGCCTTGATTCTTTCCTCATATCGATTTGCCAACCATTTAGCAGTGATATTTTTATTTTTGTATGCATGATCACAATCTTCATGGACATCATTCAACATTTTAATTACCAAATCACTTATTCCACTATTCCTATTTATTGATGCAAAACACTCCCATTTACAAGGTGGCTGACATTTGGCACGCACTCTTTGTCTCTCATTGCAGTGAAATTTAATCGACTTACCCATGCATATAAAATAATTTCTAATAGCCTCCTTAAATTCCATAGAGTTACAAAATCGTTTCCCCAACTGAAATGATGGATTTCTCATGTCCCTTTTTGCATTGAAGTCAACCTATGGAGGTCTTTGTGCTTCCTGCTCCTCATCAGATGATCCGGAATTGCTATGAAGTCCATCATCAACCATGTTTTCATCTAACACTTTAGTAAAAGTGTGATCAAGCCCCACCTTCTGCACATGTTCATGATCAACATTTGGTCCCTTATTTTTCCTCTTATCATTCATTTTTCTTATTTCACACTCTAACGGACCACTACCCTGAACTTGAGTCACTATTTCAGTTGATTGGGTAAACCCTATTGCAATGACATCTTCACTCTCTTGTTGTCTTTCTACGTCTTCGTTTGAGTTACGTTCGAACATATCATCATTGCAATAAATTTCTCCTTCTTAAAAGTTATCACTATTTGCATCTTCACTACTTGTATCATCACCATTTGCATCATCACTAGTTTCCAAATCATAGTTTTCTTCATCATTCTCATCTTCCTCATGTACTTCTTGTATAATACTATTTGAGCCTTGTGTACTATTTCTTACTGAAATTGTTGTAATACCCCTTGAATCTTGTGCACTCTTTCTTATTGAAATTGTTATAATACACTTCGAGCCTTGTGCACCCCGTGTACTCCTTTTTACCGAAGTTGTTGCAGTACGAATTTGGCCCCTTTTCATTCTTTTATCTGGAGTTGGTTCGATTGACAGTTCATTTTTAATCCAACAGTAAACCTCAATCAATCTTCCCTTGTTTACCCACGTACACATATTCATAACATCAACATCATTTTCAATGTTCCTTATGTTACATATCAAAGGATCACCTGGTTCCACATACGAGAAGAACATATTATTGTTATCATACCT
Organism: Impatiens glandulifera; assembly: GCF_907164915.1. Lineage (NCBI taxonomy): Eukaryota > Viridiplantae > Streptophyta > Magnoliopsida > Ericales > Balsaminaceae > Impatiens > Impatiens glandulifera. The sequence continues at coordinate 55,588 of NW_025919230.1, forward strand.
TAGGTCTTTAGCCATTGCCTTAATCTCTTGGAAAGACAATCTATCAACATCACAGTAATCAATGTAATCAATATCCCCACCAACGTATAATAACCCATCACTTCTTCCTCCATGATAAAGTTTAATACTGAAAAATTCAGACTCAAGACCTATAGCCCAGTATATGTACATTAAAATAGTATAGAAGTTAGAAGAATATATGAATATTGTAAACTTGATATCAATACATTTTAATTGGAGAAAAATGTTAAACATCTTATCAAGTATATTATATAAACTAGTAACTTTGTACTACTTAAACAAGCAGTCTCAAGTTTAAGTGCACTTCTAACTGAAACAGTTTTAGCACAAAATTGAAGTTGTCTATAAGTTACTACAGTAATAACTAGTTCAAATGATCTTTTACCTAACTAGAAGAATCATTATATCACATAAGAAATGTACTATTATATGTCCTCTAGTCTCTTTTCCTTAATAAAGATAACTATATAGCTAATACATTGAGAAATATATTTAAAAATAATATATCTTAAGGAAGAAAACTAAGAACTAGGTATACAACAACAAATACTTACAGTATACTCGATTGGAACTAAAATCGCAATTTCTAGGTCTAATCATCCAAGCCATTGCTCTGATACTATGAACTTTATCTTCTGTCTCTCTTTATCCCTCTAGAAGACCCTTCTTTCGCACCGATCGCAACTTAGGACTTCTCTACTTCTCTAGCAAACCCTTCTCTCTACAAATCTATGGAAAAGAAGAAAGATGATATTAGGTAGGTAGGTTGTCGTAGAGAAGATGTAAAGTCAAGAATGATGGTTGAAAATAAAGAGTCGTTATGATAATTGAAAATGAGGGTTTTAATTAGAGATGTTATGATATAACGAAAAAATTGATTGAAGGGCCTTTAGTGACCCTTTCTGATAGTTTGAGGGCCATTGGTGACCTTTCAGAAAGTTTAAGGGTAATTTGTTTTACAAAATAATTTGAATGTTAAAGATAAGCGATGAAACTAATTTGAGGGCCACCCAGATAATTTGCTCTATTTAAAATAATAAATTAGAGAACGTTGTCTATACTCGTAAATGTTACCTATCCTTTGGCCTCGTTCCATAATTTGAGTTTTATCCCAAAATTTAACATAACATGTCAAATTAAATCATTTATTTTATAAATTAGAATATCAAAATTACCTTTTAATTAAATATTTTATTTTATATTATTAAAAAATAATATCAATATATATATATATCTTATATTTATTTTATTACATTATAAAATTTATTTTCATATAATTTAAATTAGTAAATTATTTCATTTTAAAAAATTATATTAATTAAATTAAATAAAAATAAATTCAAAATATAAATAAAATTATAACCAACTATATTATCTAATATACCATTTAAAATTTAAATTTATTTTAATAAATAATTATATTAGAAAATAAAGTTAAATATATTTAAATAAAAAATATTAATTAATTTATAAATATATCTCATTTAAATTAAATATTTATAAAGAAATTTATTATTAATTTTTTTTTATAAACTAACTTTAAATTATCCTTCTAAATAAATGTTTGATTTTTGGTTATTATATATAAAATTTATTTCATTTAAAATTTTATATTATTATATTAAATAAAAATAAATACACAGTATAAATAAAATTATAATATACTATATTATCTTATATAATATTTAAATTATAATTATAAAATTAGTATTCATTTAAATTTTAATTGATGTATTAATAAAAATTAATATTAATATATCTATAATTTTTAATATTTATTTTATTATATTATATTTTAAATTTTATTTGAATATAAATTAAATTAATATATTTTTAAAATGTATTGAGAAAGAGAGAGAGGAGAAGAGAGGTAAGGATATTATTGGTAATAAAAATTAAAAAATAAGATTTTTCCTAAATTCATCCAACAAAGTTATTTAGAATAAAATTCAGATAAAATTTCAATAACTCAAAGATCAAACAAGGCCAAAGAGATTGATTTCACATAATATCTCTTAATTAATTTGTCATATTTTTAATTTAAATAATATTTATACACGTGAATTTATTATTTAAAAATATATATATTTTTGATATTTTTACATTTTAATTTATAGAAACTTATTTTTGACAACTTAACAAAAATAGATGTGAAGATGAAAAATGTGAAAAAATTGAAAATAGTCAATTTTGTATTTATTTCGAAATTAAATAATTTTATATTTATTTTTCACATAGATTTATAACGATATAATTTTGTGTACAAATTATATAAATTTTAAGCTGTCAAATGTTTTAAAAAAATGTGCAAGGTACAAAAATAGTTACAATAAACATAATAAAGAAATAATTGTTATTTATATTTACAATGGGATAATTAGTTTAAAAAAAAATATTATGTCAAAACAAAAAGACGGAACTTTGTGTATAGTTTTTTTTTATGAGAAGCCTTATAACAAATAATGATATTTCAAAACCATATAACATACTTAAAAAATTCATAAAAAATTGTTCGTCTCCATGTTAATCCTTTTTCTTTTCAGAAACAATAACCAAAGTAAATGGAAAAATTAACTTTTTATAATCAAAGATCTCTCTAGATTAGGACCGGAAATGAGCCGAGCCGAGCTCAAGCTTGTTAGAGCTCGAGCTCGACTCGATTAAGTATTTATTAGCTCGACTTGAACTCGAGCTCGAACGAGCTTATAAATTTAAGCTCGAGTTCGACTCGACTATATTAACCAAAGACTCGACTCGAAAGCTTGAACTAAAATTGAATTATATATAATAAATTATTTTTCTTTATATTTTTTAATATTATATACTTTTATTATATATAACATATTAATTATTTTTTTTTATCTTTTTCAATATTATATACAATATACTCATTACATCTTAGTATTTATTTTTATTATATATATATATATATATATTTTATTAATATATTTTTTTTATCTTTTTAATATTATATATAACATATTAGTTATTATATTCATAATATTTATTTTTATTATATATAATATATTAATCTTTATTTATCTATTTCATTATTATTTATAATATACGTTTATTATATATATAATATATTAACCTTTTTTTTATCATAAATCTCTAATATTGTTTGTAGAGACTTTTTTTCTATCTTCAATTAATTGAAAATGAGTATTTTTTATATTTATTCAACTTTATCTATATATAAACATGAGTACATAAGTTTCTCCTAATACACGAAGAAATTATCTAAAAGTAAAAACAATAACTATAAAAGAAGTTAAAACAAATTTAATTACCAATTGTGAATTAATGAGATGTGAAGATTGAAGAAAGAAGAAGATGAAGAAGAGTACCAGTAGAATATGATAAATAAACTATATATTAGAAATTATGATTTTACTTGGATTATGGGCCTTCATATTGGGCTTTGAAAAGAGAGAGAAATAAAAAAAATATTGTGTAAAATTTAATATTAAATAAATAAACAATATTTAATTATTTTGAGGCTCGAAAAAGCTCGACAAGTCATCGAGCAAGCTTTATATGAGCTCGAGTTTGACTCGAATAATAAACGAGTCGGCTCGAGCTTGATTCGAACTCGGTCAAAGTCAAGCTCAAGTCGAGTTTTGACCGAGCAGTTTGCAAGCGGCTCACGAGCGGCTTGACTCATTTGCCGCCCTACTCCCTACTCTAGATTGCTTGTTACCTTAATTTTAATTTAAGTCATTTTTAATCATATTTCTTAGGACTTTGTTAGGAGTGGGTTATTTAAAAAATTGATAGAGAGAATTTTTTTTAATAATAACTAATGAGGGATGATTTTGAAGAATTAAAAATGTTCTTAGTGAAAAAAGTTTCATTATTTATATTTATAAATAAAATATAATATAATAATTTAAAATAAATAATATTTTAATTAATAAATTAAATAATCCGATTATATTATTTGATTAGGTCGAACAAAACAAGACCTTAGTTGAAAATTTTGTCACTTAAGTACTCTTAACCGACTAAACAAAACAACGGAATTAGGTACCCTTAACCGACCAAACAAAACAACGGTAATTTAAATAACTCCTATTCAAATAAGGCCTAAGGGGTGGTTCGGATTTGCGTTTTTTAAAAAACACAAAGATAAAAAAAAAAATTGGTTATGATTTTAAGGAGGTGACGATTATTTTTGATAAAAATACTTAAAAAAATATTGATATATATAAATAAAATAAAAAATAATAATTTAAAATAAAGGGTATTTTAATAATTTTATTAATTAAATGAGTGATGTAATAGTTAAAGAGATTGATTGAAAATTTGATTTTGGTTGATTTTTAAAAAAAAATCCAAATAGTGCCTTATCTAACCTGTTTGTTTCAAATTATGAGTCTTATGACTAAGGCAGTGTTTTCTTTCTTTGAGTTTTTAAAAAACTTATTTAAAATTAATTTTTCAATCTCAACAGTTACATTACTCATTTCATTTATTAAATACTAAAATACCTTTTATTTTAAATTATTATTTTTTATTTTATTTATATATCAATACTTTTAAGTTTTTTTTATAAATAATAGTTATTACCTTCTTAATATCATTATAAATTATTACTTTTTTTCCCTCTTTAAATTTTTTCATAAACTTTAAACCAAACAAAGTCCAATTAAAGAGATTTGAATATCTTCTCCCACTTCCAAGAGGATACTGTGAAATTAAATAGGTGATGCATGACTATGGCGCTTCCCAAGAGAGAAGATTACATTAATTAATGCGAATACAGACTCATTATTACTCAACTGTGTACATATATGATTATAATTAAATAATAAGACTAAAGTATTAAATTGGGTTTACTGGTTTATTTTGATTAAATATATATATATATATATATATATATATATGAAATATGGATAATTTTATTTGAGTAGAATGGGTTGTAGGACATTTATAATTACGTAACGTGTCACTGGGTAATAGGGTTTAATAATTTAAACTTTAGAAAATTTGATAAGAATAAAATAATATTTTAAATAGAGAAATAAAATAATTAAAAAGATTAAAATGATAAAAAAGAAGAGAGAGAAAAAACTAATTTAATCTAAAATAAACTCAATTTTGTCACCTAATATAATTTTATAAACCAAAGAAATAAGTTACTTTTTGTATGAATTTTATTTATTATTATAAATTTATGATATAAATAAATATTAGTACAAAAATATATAATAAAAATAAAAATTTAAGCATATTAAATAAAATATATAAATTTTACTTACATTAAAATTTGAAGGACTTCAATAAAAAAATTAAAAAATTATTTTTGTTAATGTTTAGGGGAGGGAAATTGGGGAATGGAATAACGTGTCATCACATCATTGACTGGAAAAAAAGATAAAAAGTGAGAAGAAAAAAAGGAAAGAGAAAATTTGTTAATTACCAATTCGTTGTTCCGAACATGGCCATGTTCTGGACCATTTCATACCCAACATAGCCATGTTCTGGACCATTTCGGCCCCAACATGGACATTTTTGGACAATTTCGACCATAACATGGATATGTTCGGAATCATTTCATCCTAAATAGACTAATATTACCAATATTTCACATCGGTTTATCAGACATTACACTTCAGTTTTATAAATAACATTAAAGTTTAGACATTACACTTCACCTTAAAAATACATTACAGTTCATACCTTACGGTTTAAGTTAAAAATAACATCATAATTTAGTTCAATGGTCGTCTTGTTCGCGACTGTCTTGTTCGCGGTGATGATCACGGTGGTCTTATTCTCGGTAGTTTCTTCGTAGTAGTCATCTGCTTCGATTTGAGTTTCTTATTGAGAGATAAATCTAAAACTCGTACTTTTGAACTCTTTTTGATAGAAGAAGGCTATGATTTTATCGTAGCATTATTATGATTTGATCAAAATTGAAGAAAAACGCACACTTTATTTTATTTTTTAATTTTTTTTTCATAGTGGCATATTTTATCCATGTGACTGTCAGGTGGAGGGTCGTTAGAGAGTCGTTTTTTTAGCGTCGCTCTCTATCATTCCTCATATATAGATAACTTGAATAAAAGTGGTTTAAATCTATTTTCTTTTTAAACTAACCTTTTATTTTGTTTTTGTATGTACCATTTTCAGAGTTTCGCTACTCGTTATATGTACTAACATTTGTATTTTTAGATTTAGAACCCATGACATAGACGAATGCTCTAAAACAGAATGATAAAAAACTAGATACATGCTTAAATTACCTTCAGACACATGTCCTAAGATTGAATAAATAAATAAGGTGTAAAATAATATTATTTTAAATGACAAAAAATTTAAAATAGAGACGGTAAGATAAGAGACACGTGAGACATAGCACGAATCCCTTTTTTACGTGTAACCAAACACCGAATCAAGAACAAAATCTTTAAAATGCGTTTGAACACGTAAAATATTTTTCTTTCATAATTTCTCGATAAGTAAATTAAGTGACGATTCCAAAAAAGTTAAATCTAGTCTAAATCGACGTTTTTAAATGCAGTTTAGTCAAATTTATAATTTTGCTTCCTCGTCTCACTTAAGACTCGAGAGAAATGTGAATTATGGGGAGCGACTATCGAGTAACGAAACCATTTTTCTCATAAATGATCAATTTTTGACGTTACAATTATATTAATTTTATATAAATTAATTTAATAATTATATAAATAAGAAAATAAATGTTAAAAATAATGAAAAAATTAATAAAAACTAAATATGAGAAAATATATATAGAAAACTCACTTTAAACATAATATCTTTAATTATAATTTTTTTATTAAAATTACCCGCATATCTCAGCTTATAAATAGAATCAAACGCCCCATAAGTTTATAAGTTTAATTTATTTTAATTATATTAATAATTAGGTCTGGTTTGGTTTGAGGAAGAAGTTGTTTAGATTTTGTCTGGGTTTATCCAAAAAAATTCTTGTTTGATAAAAAGTAGTAAAAAATTGGTTTTTAAAATTTAAAGACTAATTTGTCAATTGACTTTAGAAGATATGGTGTAGGTGAGAGAATGATGGTTTAGAGAGAAGATAAAATTAGAGGATAGTTTTGGTATTTAAATGATAAAATTATTTGATTTGATGGTTGATAATATGTTTGGGTTTTGGGATAAAAACTCTGGGTTTTATCCCAAAAACCCCTTCATGAAACGAGGCCTTAGTATTATATATATAATATTATAAATATTTAAATATATTATTAATTCTTAAATATTAACCACCTTAATTTTTTTAATAATGATTTAAAAACTATTAATAATGAATAACTCATTATTTAATTAAATATTTATAATTTTAATATTTTGAGTTAAAATTATTTTAATATTTTATTAACTTAATATTAAATATTAATAAATTAGTTAAATAAATTAATTTTTATTTTAAAATAAATTAATAGATTGATTTCCATTACAATTTTACCTATATATAATTTTAAAATTTAATAAAAATAAATAATTAAATTAAAAGAATAACATTACTTAATAGTTAAAATTTCTGATATATAAAAATAAAATTTTAGAATTTTGAAAAACAGTTACATTTATAAATTGATTTATATCTATATATTAAAATATAAACTTATATTAGTATAATAATTTTATATAATTAATTTATTATTAAAAAAAATTATATGAAAAAAATAAAATTAATGAACATAAAGAAATGAATAAAAAAAATAATAGAAGGAAAGTAGAGCGAATAATTAAATGTTGGAGGATGAGATAGATAAAAAAAAATGGATTTTAACCCAAAATGTAATCAAAATTTGTTTGTTTATTTTTTTAAAAAATTCAATTATAATCAAATATATTTCATTCTTTTTTATTAATCATATTATTTAATTTATTAAATAAAAAAACTAGATATCATATATTTTAAAAATATTTATTTTATTTTATTATTATATATTAATAATATTTTTAAATATTTTTAAAAATTATTCACTTCTTTCCAATAATCTCATTTAATATTCTTTAAATAAATTAGATATATCGTCAAATTGTTTGTCTGAACTTCTTTTTATTTATTTAAAAAAAAAATCCATATTCATCGTGTAGGATATTTACACATTTATTATTATTATTTTGATTTTGTCCAATTGAATGAGGAAACATTTAAATCACTTCACACCCATATTATTCTATCCAAATTAGTTAATTTACTTATCTAATTGGTTAAATTAAATTAATTTTTTTTTACAAAATTAATAAAAAAAAAAAACAATTTCTTATAATTAATAATTTACTTATTTAATATATTTAATATTTTAATAAAACAAAATAAGATTAGTAACTCAATAACTCATGTATTCAATTTTATGAGCTTGCGTATTCACATTTCAATTATTTATAAAAAAATATATATTTGACATAACTTGCTAAGTTATCTCAAATTAATTATTAGAGCAAATGTTACCATTTTAATTTTTATTTATAACCTTTTAAGTTAAAATTCAGTGATTACTGTGGGAAAGATTAATAAATATTTTGACATAATTTAACACATTTATTTATATAATTAAATAAAATTATTAACTATATTTAAAATAATATGGTTGATCACGTGGCCTATTAGAAAAATCATACTAATAAAATACTAACGAGGAGCCTCTATAATTAGAATAAAACAAATTTTAATCTAAAAGTCAACCCGAATAAAAATCCAAAATTAACCCAGGTATTCAACTCAAAATTTTAATTTTTAACCGAACTATAATTACCAATCACCAGTAATCAAGATTGTTCATCACTTGCAATTACTTCATCCATTAAAATATTGACACAAATAAATGAATATACAAGTCATAGACACACAAAAAAATATATAGAAACATAATAGAGTACAGTAATTGTAATTTAATTTTGTAATGAAAAATTTATAAATATATACAGTATATTTAATTTTAAAAACTAACACAATAATAAGATAATTTTAAAAATTAAGACAACAGTAAGCTAATTTTAATAAAAAGAATTATGCCTTAAATGATCCCGGAGATTCATTTGGTTTATTTTAATGTCACTAAAATTACATTAAATTAAAGTATTTCTTAGGAAGTAACTCCACCAAAAAACTGTTTCACTTTTTGAGAGATTAAAGAGGTGATGATTATTACATTTGCTTGCCTTGTCCACTTCCCAATATGAGCTAGCTTTGATTTGGGCTTTTAACTTTTTTTTTTTTTATCCAATTGTTTTTAAAAAGTTTCAATTTATCATAACATTTTGATCATTAAATAACTTATTTTATTAATTCAAATAATTTAAAATTTAAAAATCAAGTAAATTGTTTTTCTCAACCCCTCCCATATTCTCATCCCGCCCCCACTCATTAATTAATTAAAAATTTATTTATTTATCTCTTCCATTTTTATATATTTATTTTTCTTATCTCTTCCATTTTACTTATTTTATTTTATTTAATTATTAAGTTTTTTATCATTAAATATAATTAATTAATTTTTAATATTTTTTTCTATTTTATTTATTTAATTAAAAATACAAAATATTATTATTTTTATATTATAATTGTTTAAAATATATAAAATATTAAAGTATGTCTTAATTTAATAAAATATAAATATTTAATATTTTATTATATTAATTATATATATATATATATATATTAAAATACTTATAAAAATATTAGTTGAATGATTCAATTTTTTTATAAATAAAATTATTTATTAAATAATAATTAATAATTAGTCTAATCATTATTATTTTAATTAATAATATTATATTTTATTAAATTAGTACACATTTCAATATTTAATATATTTTAAATAATTATAATATAAAAATAATAATATTTTGTATTTTTAATTAAATAAATAAATTTAAATAAAAAAATATATTAAAATTTAATTAATTAATTATATTTAATAAAAAAATTTAATAATTAAATAAAATAAAATAAGTAAAATAAATAAAATAAAAAAGGTAAATATATAAAAATGATAAGGATAAATAAATAATTTTGAAATTAATTGAAGAATGAGGGTGAAATGGGAAAAGCACATTCCAAAAACAATAATTAAACAGTTAAAAATTCAAATAACTTAAATATTTATTTATAATATATTTTTTTTTATATAAAATCGAATAGAGAAAAGTGTTATTACTTGTTAGTCTGCTTTCCAAGGCCTTGTTCTCTTTGAATTTTTTAAAAAACCTATCCCAAAACAATTTTTCAATCAATTACTTCTCAACAATCACATCACTCATTTCATTAACCAAAATATAAAATACCTTCTATTTTAAATTATTATTTTTTATTTTATTTATATATATCAATACCTTTTAAGTCTTTTTACCAAAAATAATCCTTACTTCCTCAAAATCATAATCAAACATTACTTTTTTCCCTCTCTAAGTTTTTTCAAAAACCCCAATCCGTAACAAGGCCCAAGAGAAGAGAGCTTAATTAATAATATGAGAATCCCGAGTCAGTCAAGATGAGTAACGCCTCTTTTGATGAATTATTTTTTTTTTTTTTTTTTTTTTTTTTTTTTTTTATTTTTATTTATTTTTTTTTTTTTTTGAATAAAACCCAGTTTTTATTCCAAAAATTCAAACATCTTATAAACCATTAAATCAAATAATTTTATCATTTTAATATACCCTTTAATTTTATTCTCTTTCTCTAAACTATCATTCTCTCACCTACATCATATCCTCTAAAGTCAAAGAGCAAATTTTTTTTCAATTTTTTTTTTATTTTTAAAACCCAAATAAAATCCCAAAAATCTTTTCCTCAAACAAGGCCCAAGTGTTGGTGTTGATATATAAATAATGATTGAATTTGCATTGTGAAATAGAAATAGGTAGGCAGATTAATAATGGGAGGAGTTATCGTTAATGATGAGGAATTAGGTTTTGATTTACCATATTCATCAACATCATCAAATGGAGCTGCTGCTGATGTTCATCGAACGGTTGTATTGGTCGGTAAAACTGGAAACGGCAAAAGTGCAACCGGGAACTCCATATTGGGGACAAAAGCCTTCAATTCAAAGACTAGCTCATCCGGTGTTACACTTACTTCTCAAATAAAAGAATCTCAGTTTCCAGACGGTCAAACTCTTGCCGTTATTGATACACCTGGTAAAACTGTAAAAGTATTTATGTAATACCAATATTCATTCATTATCCTCAAATTTGATTGTCTATCTCATTTTCATGCACGTTCAGGATTATTTGATAGTTCACTTAACCATGAAACTATTGCAAGTGAAATAATCAAATGCTTCGAAATGGCTAGTGCTGGTGTTCATTCTATCCTGGTGGTTTTTTCTCTGAGAAGTCGGTTTTCTAAGGAAGAAGTAGCCGTTATTCATTGTCTCAAAGAACTTTTCGGAGTAAAGATCTAT
>NW_025919231.1:0-23010 GCF_907164915.1 Impatiens glandulifera
TAATTCGGTTAGGTTGATAAGATAATAGGAAATATATAAATAACACAAGACAATAGTTTTATGGATGTTCGAAGATAAAGCTCCTATGTCACCCCTTCTTCTCAAACAGTGAGAAGGATATTCACTAGGGAATATTCAACCACACAACAACGCACACTCGAGTCTTATTTACCGATCGATGTTCACTTTACAATGCTCACACAGTATTACAATACACTTTTATAGATTATGTAAACACACAGATCTCAACAGTTTGTTCTTATTACTCAATATCCGCAAGATTTAAAAATGAAAAAGATCAGGTCGCGGGAGAGAGAGAGTAAAACCTGAGAGATTTTCTTCAGCCTTTTTACTTTCTTTTATAATGGAAATATGACAACGATCATATTTCTCTCTCTTAGATGATTGGTCGAAAATGATGAGTAATCCGATAGAAGCTTCCCAAATGATGATGTCGTGCCGACTTGGAATTAGGTAGCTTGTACGTTTATGCTTTTGTACACTTGGCAGTTGTGCAGTGGGCGGCCTCCTGCTTTTGGAGGTTGCTTGTGGACCTAGGCAAAGTCAAGTAATCATTATCATGTATGTTGCCTTGTTTCAGAATCTTCTTTTGCATATTCCCAAGGAATATTTGTTTATGTCAACACGTTAACTCCAATATATTCCTGTTGTTGAATAATTTGCCCGTTGGAGATATATGATAGCTTTATGATTTTCAAAGGTTGAACCTGCCGGATACTTTCGGTTTGCAATTCAACCGATCATAGAGTTAAGCCGATCCGGATTTCTGAGAGGATAAATTAAATAAAGAATTTCGGTTTGAGCTCTCTCAGGAGAATCGGTTTGACTGGTCTAGTTGACGATATGTACTTAGCAATGGTTTGACCGGCCTGGTTGATGACCTGCACATAAAGTTGAATTTGATTAAGTTCTTTTAGATAGTTAATTACTTACTAATTAACTATCTAGTTTTTCTAATATATTTGTTCCAGATAGGCAGCAATCCGAGGGTCCTTAGCCTTGATCTTGTCAAAATATTGATGGAACTGTTACATTGTGTATGCGCGTGAAGCCATATCAAACTCAACGTGGAAGTTATCGGTTTTAAATTTGGCCATAATGTTCATTTTGATGTGGTATGTGCATGCATCGTGATGTGTGTCTATCAGATACGAAGACGAGATCCGGGACTACTCCAATTTCCAATCTAAGTTGTTGCATGAAATATTTCCAAGAGTTATTATTCTCCGAATCAACGATGCCAAAAACAACGGGATATAGTTGTTCATTCACATCTAATGCAATCGCAACCAATAGTTGATCTTCAACCTTGTGCTTAAGAAAACTGGCATTGACGCACAATACATGACGACAACAGTTTTTGAAACCCCTAATTGAGAAGTCTAGAGACATGAACATATACCTGAAGTGGCCATGCTCATCAATCTGGATGTCAGTTATGGTACCTGGGTTATTCTTCGCCAACATGAATAGGTATGATGGCAATTTTCCATAGGATTCCTCCACAGTTCCTCGCACCACCATTAAGGCCTTTTCCCTGGACCTCCAAGCCTTATTATAGGCCAACTTAAACTCATAGTTTGTTTGCATGTTTTCCATTATTTTTTTAGGCATGTGGTCATGGTGATGGTCCATGTACTTACGTTTGATGCACTCCGCAATTACCCATGATGATGCTTGCCTCACATTTCTCTTGCCTTGTCAAAATTAAGCATGCGTGTTCTTTTACTAATTTTCGAATCTCAAACATCTCTTAGAATTTTCCTTTCACAGCACGCCATCTCCACTTGCAGTTCTCATTCACACATTTCACAAACCAAAGATCTTTTTGTTGACTTTTCCACTTTGAATTCAAAATGATTAGTCATCACATGTCTATGCACCCTTAATTGAAGTTCTTTTTTGGCCTAAAAAAAATGTACCCACTTTCAATCCTCTTTCAAGGGTTAATTGAGTATGTGTTTCAATCTCGATTGGTTCAACTAAATCAATATGGTTGGATGTTTTCCTGATATCGGAAGTGATGGGTTGTTGGGGTGCAAAAAAAGGAGGGGTACTAGCAACCAATTCACTTGGACACAAACATGGGACTTGTTGTCCTTCATCTGCATGGTGTATGTCATTTTGAGTTTGTAAGACATCCTTCTCAAATATAGGGAATTCAGGAACCTCCTGCTCACATCTGCAAGGTAGTGACTTCTCTACTAAAGAGAGACACAGAGGAGTGTGAAGTTGGTGGGGTGAAGTCGAAATTTCTTTTACATAGAACACTACATCTCTATCATATCGGATAACATCCGGAGGAGTAGTTTTCAAAACCAAATTATACTTGACTTTGAACACTAAATCATATTTCAATTTGTACACACGAATATAATCATAAACAATGTTAGTTAATTCGTCATATGTAGTATTTAGGGATAGAGTCACACCTACGCATGAACTTGAGATAAAAGAACTAACACCATCATCATCTTTCTACTCTCCATCATAGAGGACAAAACAACTAACAAATAAATTGGGATCTGCAATTGATACAAATTGAAATGTTAGTGTAGTAAACAAAACCATATTGTCGTGGTGTGGTGCGTGGTACGCAAACGCATTTTGCGTGGAGCGTGGGACGCAAACGCATTTTGCGTGGAGGGTCCCAAACGTATTTTGCGTGAAGCGTGGGATGCAAAAGCAAATTGCGTGGATCGTGGGATGTAAAAGCAAATTGCGTGGAGCGTGGGATGCAAACGCAATTTGTGTGGTACGCATTTTTATCTTTGCAAACATACCAAACATATTTCATATTTTCAGCTATTGTGTGTTCAGTTAAATGGGAATGAAAGAAATTAACATACCCATTTTGATGGCGATGATGCTGGTCGGTCGGGTCTACAGTTGCGAACGTCGGGGAGTCAGGCTTGCGGGGGAAGCGTCTGGGACTTGGCAATCGTCGAGGAGTCGGGCTCGAGGGGGAAGCGTCCGGCGTTGCGCGTCCTATGGCGAACGTCAAAGGAGTCTGGGGGATGAGAAGGGGTGGTTCTAGGGAGGGAGAGCAACGGTCGCGGGGCCAGAGAAGAGAGAAAGAAAAATTAGAAATGGGGAAAAAGAGGGTAAACGGGAATATAAAAAAATTAGTAAGGGTAAAATGGTCAATTTTTTTTAAAAAAATGTTATATTTGCAAACTCATTTTAGTAGGGTTAGTTTTGAGAATGACCCTCTTTTGAGGGTCATTTGATCAAATTTCCCCATGTATTAGGGAACCATGCCTATTACAAATAATTTATAAAGAAATGACTAGTCTATCTATTATATCCTTCTCTATAATAGACCAATTCTTCTCACAGTTTTCGTCCTAAAGATGTATTTCAATCACAGTTCTTGTTTTGATACTTACATCCACCTCGTTTCTCTATTTATTTCTCTCGAGACCTTGTAAATGTATTTGGTAAACCTTGATAAAATTTGAACATTCAGGTAACGAGAAACCAGGAGAAGCATCTGTTTGGAAAAACCCTAACAGAAACACAAAAGAAGAAAACAACTGAAAGAACACATTAATAGAATTTGATAACGGAGTTCGGCCAAAATGTTGCCTACGTCTCCGAGCACTAAGGCTATCAATTAATAAGAAGAAGAGATACAAATATTGAGTGCCATAAACCAAAGAGGGAAGAGTTTTTTATAATTCCCCAACTCCCATAATCTTTCGATGTGGGATTTATTCTAATTGTGAGTATAGTTTCTTTTATATATTAAGAAACTTTTTTCACTCCCATCATCTTTTGATGTGGGATTCTAATTGTGCCAAAAACAACAAATATCCACCTTGGCACAATATCCAATTACAATCTTCATTATTAAAAATAGTTCTTAAGTTCTTCCAATTAGCGCTCTTTAGCGCCGACTCAAACGCGAAAGGTGTTTACCAAATCTAAACAATGTTTAGATTTGAGTGTTCACGTGTCTTTCATATCAAACTCTTTACACAATTGAGCCTTCAACATTTCAATTTCATATTGGCTCTTTGATGTTATTAACATATCATCAACGTACAAGAGTAGATAAATGTAAGACTCATCTTTCAATTTGCACAAATACACACATGAATTGAATCTGCTTCTTGTGTACTTGTGCTTCATCATAAACTTGTTCAACTTGCAAACCCAATTTTCTTTATCAGCAACTATGAATTCATCTGGTTGATAAATATAGATTTCCTCGTTCAAAAGACCATGTATGTCTGTGGTGTTCACATCTGGTTGAGTTAGTCCAAATTCATATGCGCTACCAAGACCAACAAAATTCTAATGGAAGAGTGTTTAACAATATGAGAAAGTACCTCATTATAATCAACTCCTTCCTTCTAAGTATAGTCTTTAGCTACCAATTTTCCTTGTAGCGAACATCAAACTTTTCAGGAAATCCTTGTTTCTTAGCAAAGATCCATTTACAACCAATAACCTTCTTCCCTTTTCGTAGATGCGTCAACTTGCATGTCTCATTCTTCTGAAGAGATTGTATCTCATCTTCCATAACACCTCTTTTTTTTATTATTTTTAGTACTTCGAATGACATCTGAAAAAGTGGATGGAACATCATCTACGACTAGAAGTGCATAGGCTGTCATGTCAACAAACCGACCTGGATTTTGAATAACTCGTCTTGGTCTTTTCATCGCAATTGATTCACGTTGTTGTGAAGGTTCTTGGGTCGGAACCTCTTCCTCATTTGACTATTCGTCTGTTGTCGGAGAGTCACTTATAGTTGGACTTATCTTTATCTTCTCAAACTCCACCTATTGCGGAGTACAATCAATATTGTCTGGTGTTACCTTATTCAACATTGAATAATCGTCAAAAGTAACATCTCTACTGATAATAGTTTTTTTACATCCAAACACCAGAGGAGATACCCTTTAACTCCAGTAGTAAATCCCATAAAAAGAGTTTTATTTCCCCGTGGATCCAAATTTGATTCAACTCCATGATAATATATTATAGAACCAAAAATATACAAAGAATCATAATCAGTTACAGATTTCCAGACCATACCTCTAATGGAGTCTTTCCACCAAGTGCAGATGATGGTAGGCGATCTACAAAATGTTGAGCGTATGACACAAGTTCTGCCCAAAATTTTCTGTCTAACCCAGCATTAGACAACATACATCAAACTTTCTCCACTAATGTCATGTTCATACGTTCCGATACTCCATTCTATTGTGGTGTTTTTCTAACTGTGAAGTGTCGAACTATGCCACACTCTTGGCATAACTTCTAGAATGGATCATTCTTGTATTCTCCACCGTTATTAGTCTGAAGAACTTTGATCTTTCTTCCTCTCTCATCTTCAACTTGAGTTTTTCATTTAAGAAAAATCTCAAACACTTCACTTTTATTATTCATAGTAAACACCCATACTCTTATAGAAAAATCATCAATAAAAGTAAAAAAATAATGTCTACCTCCAAGAGAAGGAGTCTTGGTAGGTCTCCAGACATCTGAGTGCACATAGTCCAAAATACCCTTGGTGTTATGGATAGTAGTGCCAAATTTTACTCGTCTTTGTTTTCCTAGAATACAATGTTCACAAAAATCTAACTTACAAACTTTTGTACCTTTCAACAATCCTTGATTGACAAGAGTTTGCATAGATTTCTCACCAGCATGCCCCAATCACATATGCCATAACTTTGTTTCCTCTAATTCCTTACTGTTCCCGTAAGTTGATACAGTTGTTGTCCCATTAACTGTACTACCTTGATAGTAATACAAATTATTACTTTTCTAGATAGCAACATCACTAGCGCTCTAAAGATTACCTTTAGAATTCCATTTTCCAATTTCACATGTAGGCCTTTTGACTCTAATGCCCCTAAAGAAATGAGATTCTTTTTCATATTCGGTATGTGCCGAACATCTCTCATAATTCTGGTGGATCCGTCATCATTTCTCAGCTTGATTGAACTTATCCCTTTTATTTTATATTTACTAGAATCTCCATGTAAACAACTCCACCATCCAGCTCCTTAAAGTCAAAGAATCACTTTCGAACTGGTGTCATATGATAAGTGCAGGCTTGTGATCGATTTTTTTAAAAAAAAGAATTTTGATCGACTAGTTTGAAAATTCTGGGCACTCTTTAAAAAATTTATTTTTTTGAAAACGTGAGGGGAATTAATTTTAATGTTGAAAAAATTTAAGTTTTAAAAACGAGGCTTTATAGACAACTCCATATCTTACCTTCCCGTCGAATCTGGGAGAGATTGGGAGTTTTTTAATGGGAAGTATGTCATAGGCCTTTTTTTAACTTTTTTCGGTATTAATTAACCTCACGACTAGAGAGTCGCCACCTAATTTCAAAAATTAGGAATTTAAGAGATGCGAGTTCGGCGTTTGGTTACGTGTGGGAAAGGGTTTCTTAGACGCTATGTCCCACAACGCCCCTAAGGTCTCTACTAATTAATTTTGGCCTTTCTTTAAACATTCTTACGCTTTACATTTTAGGATTTTCCATTTTAAGCATTTAATGAGTTTGCATGAGATAAACAAATAAGCAAAGATAAAAGAAAACGAGAGCAAATAATTCACACATAAAGTTATCCTAAAAATCAAAACTAGGCAAGTTATTAATCAAAAATTAATTGGCCTAAGTCTAGATTAATTTTTAAGAAACTTTAGTGAATTATTTAAAGGTCTAAAATTTTACTATTTTGGGATTTTTTTTATTTAAATAAAAATAATAATGAAAATAATAAAAATAATAATAAAATAATAAAATAATAATAAATAAAATAAAATAAAAAAGTCCTATGTCTAAAGAAAATTCTAAGTCTAAGTTTGGGCTAAGTTCAATTTTAGTTAGGATTTAATTTTAATTTTTTTTTCTAACCTAGGATCAAACAAGCCACAAACTCTTAACTAATAAAAAAAATGTCAACAAAAAAATAAACCTAAATCTAAAATGCAGAAATAAATAAAATAAACAAATAAAAATAAATAAAAAAGTTGAAGACTGCAGCAAGCGTCGCCTGGGAAGCGTCAGAAGTCTGATTCAGCAGCAGCTGGAGCAGAGCAAGCGTCGTCTGGAAAGCGCCGAGACCCTGGGAGAAGTGCTGGAAGGCTGAAGAACATGCGTCTCCTTGTAGAATAACTTGCTGTTTTTTTTGTTTTTCCACCTAATCCTAGCTAAAAAAATTATTTGGTGATCCAAATGGATCCCAATGAACATGAAACTTTGCAGAAAAATTATAATAATACAATTAAACATTTATATAAAAAAAAAACCTTAGATCTAGTTACTTAAAAGAATAAAAAAAATCAACTATACAAAATAAGACAAATTTTACATTTTTTTTTTAATTTTGGTAGTGTTTTTGAAAACTTTTTCTGCTTTTTTATTTATTTATTTACATGTTATTTCTATTCTACTTATTTACATGATTAAGGTACATAAATAAAACCTACACGCCTATCAAAACAATAAATTTAAAGGAAATCATGCATAATATAAAGTACAAAGAAAATAAAAATCAAATGAAAGTAAAATTCAAATTCAAATTTAAATAAACAAAAGAAAGGAAAAAGAGCTTACAAAGGGTTACTCTTTATATCCTTGCAAAAAAATGAAAACCCTAATCAAGAGACTTGTGACTCAACAAATCTAGTTGGTGCTCTTGCTTAGGTTTTTTTTAGAAAAGTAGGGTCTAATTCGGCAGCCTAATGTGTAAAGAGAGAGAAGAAGGTGAAGATTGAAGGTCGAAAGTTGAAGTCCTTTTGCTAGGGTGTTAAGAGAGGTATTTATAGGCAAAGCTATGAAACCCTAGGGCCCAAAGGCCCATTTAACACACTTGACCGTTGGAAAAAAAACTATTTTAAACATTTACAAATGTTTAAAATAATGGAGCAATCTCCACTTGACATGTCAATAAATGTCAAGTTTTCATCCAATGGGATTTAAGCTTTATTTAATAAATTATGTAATACTTGGTCATTTTAATTTTTAATTAAAAATGACCAAGCCTTCATGCTTCTCTTCAACGCGGCTGAATTATTCTTCCTTTTACAACTTCTTCCTTTATTTTAACAATCTCTTTTTTCCTTCTTTGACCTAGGATGCTTCTCATTATTGTGGACACCGTTATCTTTTTATTTTTGCACGTTATCCCTTTACACACCCTTTATCCTACAAAAAAAAGATTTTGTTAAAAACAAAAATAAACAATTTTATTTTTAATTATTCCTATTTATAAGGAACAATTCTAATTAAATAAATAAAATGCAAACTAACTTATTCAAGAAATCAAATTTCAAAGTTTAATCTAACTAATCTAACAAACAAAATATAACTAACGAAATTTTATAAAAACGCTAATATATATTTTGTAAAATATTTTTTTTTAATTTTTTTTATAAATACCCAAGGTAATTAATTAAATAAAACCTTGAATATTCTAAGTATATAATAACTTCTCTAAGTGTTGTAACATAGACAAATTACTACCTTAACTTTATTAAGAATCCAAAATCAATTATTTTCAAAAACTCAATTGTTCTAAAAATAATCGTCTTTAATATAAATCGTGCAATGAGTCCGTGAATGAATTCGAGAAAATTTTATAGACTCAGATTTATGAAAAGTATAAACTATAAAATTAGGTGTGAAAAATGAGTGTCTACAGAATGCCCCTCTTGGACAAAATTTGTAGAAAACACTTGGTTTAGAAAAATGCATGTCCAAGCTTGAAAATAGGCACTGCGTTTTGAAAATACCCAATTTATAGTTTATTTTTGGCTTCCTTGAATGAAAAGAGAACAAACCTGACGAGTCTCTCGGGAGACCCGTGTAATTTACCCTTCATTCTTCAAAGTCGGTTTATCATCCACTCGTTGACGATTCACCTTTGTTTAGAATATGCATCGCTCCTGGTTTATCGATCGTGTAGATCGAGCCTGGTGGTTTCGACCATATTTCTACACACCTCGCCTAGTCTTTGGATTGTACATGAGTACACATCTTGACTTAGTTTGCTGATTGTATATATATTTTTTTTAGCGAAATACTATTTAATCACAATTCTACTTAGTGATTATATAGATTTGAGTGTCGCTGGTCAGTTTAGCGAAATACTTTTTAATCACAATTCTGATTAGTGATTATTTAAGTATCGCTGGTCAGTTTAGCGAAATACTTTTTAATCACAATTCTACTTAGTGATTATTATGAATCTAAGTATCGCTGGTCAATTTAGCGAAATACTATTTAATCACAATTCTGTTTAGTGATTATATAGATTTAAGTATCGCTGGTCAGTTTAGCGAATACTATTTAATCACAATTCTGCTTAGTGATTATATAGATTTAAGTGCCGCTGGTCAGTTTAGCAAAACACTTTTTAATCACAATTCTGCTTAGTGATTATATAGAATCTAAGTATCGCTGGTCAATTTAGCGAAATACTATTTAATCACAATTCTACTTAGTGATTATATAGATTTAAGTATTGCTGGTCAGTTTAGCGAATACTATTTAATCACAATTCTGCTTAGTGATTATATAGATTTAAGTGCCGCTGGTCAGTTTAGCGAAACACTTTTTAATCACAATTCTGCTTAGTGATTATATGGATTTGAGTATCGCTGGTCAGTTTAGCGAAATACTATTTAATCACAATTCTACTTAGTGATTATATAGATTTGAGTGCCGCTGGTCAGTTTAGCGAAACACTTTGTAATCACAATTCTGCTTAGTGATTATATGGATTTGAGTATCGCTGGTCAGTTTAGCGAAATACTATTTAATCACAATTCTGCTTAGTGATTATATAGATTTAAGTATTGCTGGTCAGTTTAGCGAATACTATTTAATCACAATTCTGCTTAGTGATTATATGGATTTGAGTATCGCTGGTCAGTTTAGCGAAATACTATTTAATCACAATTCTACTTAGTGATTATATAGATTTAAGTGCCGCTGGTCAGTTTAGCGAAATACTTTTTAATCACAATTCTGCTTAGTGATTATATGGATTTGAGTATCGCTGGTCAGTTTAGCGAAATACTATTTAATCACAATTCTGCTTAGTGATTATATAGATTTAAGTATTGCTGGTCAGTTTAGCGAATACTATTTAATCACAATTCTGCTTAGTGATTTAAGTTCGAAGTTAGACTTCCTTAATTTTCAAAACACTAGCGTCTTCTTCAACGGTTTTGAAATACTTTCAAGAATCGGTTCCATACTTTCTTCCTTAGAGTGTGTCGAGAGGAAACCACATGTAATCGATGTTCTTCGAGATTCATGCTGTCACTTTTGGGGACTTGTCTTTCGCCAAGACGTTTTGCCCTGAGTTTTTCGAGGGATTTGTTCGCTCGAATGCTTAATCTTTCAACCACGCGTCATGAGGTTGAGCCTCGCTTCTCAAATTCGGAGGTCAGTGTGCTTAAGATTCTATGGCCTTGGGCTCTTTTATACTCAGGGTATATTTAATAGAATCGGTACATTCTTGTTCTTGCATTGGCAATTTAGACAAGAGTCTAGATGAACAACAAATGGTGATTTCAATATCTCAACCTCTACGAGTATTTTTCTATTTTATTCGGCCTCTTTTCTTTATGACCGGGGTGTATCTGATAGATTCAAACACTTTGTTCTTGCTTAGCAATTAGATAGAATCTAAATGAACAACAGTATTGTATTTCATATCTCAACCAACACAGTCTTTGTTTAATTGATTTTACTTTTCTTGAGGTCTTAGATCTTTGGCACTTGACCTCCAATTGAGACGAGACATCGCCTTTGTTGATGACATGGTTCCGAGTTTGGGCATTCATCTTTTTATGAGCTCTCTCTTAAACATCAGTAGTTTAAGCTTTCGTCTAGGCTCGAGGTAGATCCATTTGCGAAGCGCTTTACTCGGATTCCACAAGTTACATTAGTTCGTCAAGAGACATCCATTGGGGAGAAACGTATTTTCCCGCATCCCTACTTATTTCTTGCACTCGCTCATCAGTTCGCTTGACATTAGAAAAAAATTAGGGGTCTATCTTTTTTTTTTTTATCTTCCACAAATGCCCCTAGTTTCGACACAAGAGGTTTGATTGTTTTGGATAGATTTGTGATCCCAATTTCTCGTTGGCTTTAACTCTTTGGGGATCTTTCAATCATTTCATTTTCATAAAATGCCCCTAGTATCGATACAGGGTTTGATTTTTGAAAATGTTTAGGACCGGGCTCATACAAGCTGCCTACGTATCCCATAGCTAGGGGAATTCAGGTCCAACGTAGTTCCATGCACATGCTTGTGAAAAATGTTTGTGTATGTGTGAATGTTTTGAAAATCTTTTGAGATCATAAGTCGAAGAGAAAAATACTTTAGCTTTGGGCGTTATATTTTCTCAAGTGGGACTCTGTGAGGATCTTGTAGTCATTTTTATTTTAATAAAAATGCCCCTAGTATTGACTAAGAGTTTTTGGTTTAGGAGTCAACTTAGAGTGTGATTAACTCCCTTTTTAATGTATATGCAATGAATGTATGCGATGTGTTGTTAAATGAAATGTCTATCAACTTCTTTCGATAATTGACAGTGGTGACCGCACCCTGGATGGGTTGCCTACGTACTCTCGAGAGAGATCAGGTCTCACGTAGTTCACAACTTGTGAAGTTATGAACTTTAATGTATGTGTAATGAATGCATGTAATGCGAAATGAAATGTCTATCAACTTCTTTCGATAATTGATAGTGGTGATCGCACCCTAGATGGGTTGCCTACGTACTCTCGAGAGAGATCAGGTCTGACGTACTTCACAACTTGTGAAGTTATGAACTTTAATGTATGTAATGAGCAATGAATGTATGTAATGTGAAATGAAATGTCTATCAACTTCTTTCGATAATTGATAGTGGTGACCGCACCCTGGATGGGTTGCCTACGTACTCTCGAGAGAGATCAGGTCTAACGTAGTTCACAACTTGTGAAGTTATGAACTTTGATGTATGTAATGAGCAATGAATGTATGTTATGTGAAATGAAATGTCTATCAACTTCTTTCGATAATTGATAGTGGTGACCGCACCCTGGATGGGTTGCCTACGTACTCTCGAGAGAGATCAGGTCTAACGTAGTTCACAACTTGTGAAGTTATGAACTTTGATGTATGTAATGAGCAATGAATGTATGTTATGTGAAATGAAATGTCTATCAACTTCTTTCGATAATTGATAGTGATGACCGCACCCTGGATGGGTTGTCTACGTACTCTCGAGAGAGATCAGGTCTAACGTAGTTCACAACTTGTGAAGTTATGAACTTTGATGTATGGGATTCAACACGCATGCTTTAGATGAAGTATCTTTTGAGCATGTCGACATTGAAGGGTGCTGAGAGTTCTTCTCCATCCAAGGTGGTCAATCTCGTGGCGCCACATGAAAAGACCTTCTTGACGAGGTAGGGTCCTTCCCATGGTGTTTGGAATTTCCCTCTAGGGTCTAGTATCCGTAAGTTCTTCTTTAGAACTAAATCGCCTTCTTGAATGTTCCTAGGTTTCACATTCTTGTTGAAATCTCTGGTCATTCTTCTTTGGTATGCTTGCGTGTGACATAATGCGTCTAACCTCTTGTCTTCCATAAGGGCTAGCTGATTGTACTGTGACTTACACCAATCTTCCTCCACTACTTGTGTCTCGAGTAAAACTCTTAAAGTAGGAACTTCGATTTCGATAGGTTGCACTGCATCCATTCCGTAGACCAATGCAAATGGCGTTTCTCCCGTTGACGTTCGAATGGTTGTTCTATATCCCCATAAGGCGTATGGAAGCTTCTCGTGCCAATCCTTGTATGTCTGAGTCATCTTCTTGATGATAGTGATGATGTTCTTGTTCGCTGCCTCTACTGCGCCGTTCGTTTGAGGATGATAAGGTGAGGATTTGTGGTGTTCAATCATGTATTCATCTAGTACTCTGAGTACTTCTCCCCGGAAGTGTCCACCATTGTCTGAGATCAAAGCATGAGGAACTCCATAACGTGCAATGATGTTGTTTCGTATGAACTTGGCAACATGTGATGACTTGAGAACCTTATATGATTGAGCTTCGACCCACTTGGTGAAATAATCGATAGCCACCAGGATGAATTCGTGTCCGTTTGAAGCGTGAGGATAAATTTTCCCGATGATATCTATCCCCCATGTCGAGAATGGCCATGGTGAAGTCATGTTGTAAAGTAGAGATGCTGGGGTGTGCTTCAAGTTCGCGTAAACTTGACATTGATGACACTTCTTAACATATTCTACACATTCTTGTTCCATATTCTGCCAATAATAGCCAAAGCGAAGGATCTTCTTAGCGAGTGCTGATCCGTTCATGTGTGGGCCACATGTTCCTGCATGTACTTCCTCCATGATCTGTGATGCTTGAGGTTGGTCGATGCATAACATGTTCTGACCGTCAAAGGAGCGTCGATATAGCTTTCCTGCGAGTAGCACGTAGTTAGTTGCGTATTGGCGTAGAGCTCTCCTCTCTTTCTTTTGGAAGTGTGAAGGATACTCTCCATGCTCAACGTACTTCTGTAGAGGTTCGAACCAAGGTTTGGGCGTCACTTCGGTGTTGGAAATCATCATCTTCTCGAAGTCTCGTTTCTGTTTCTGACGAATCTTCAAAGGCTTGATTTTGATTCTTTCCAGGATTTGCGTCATGGCTGCCAACATGGCCAAAGCGTCCGCGAATCGATTCTGACTTCTCGGAGCATGTGTGAATGTTACATGTTCAAACTTTTCTATTAGAGTCTATAAGTGTTGATGGTAGGGTTTGAGGTTGTCTCCTTTGACTTGCCATTCACCATTAGCTTGTGAAATGACTAATGTTGAGTCTCCTACTACTTCTAGACGTCTCGCTCCTTTTTCATTAGCAATCTTCAAGCCAGAGATGCACGCTTCATACTCTGCCTCATTGTTCGTCACTTGATATTCGAGCTTGACTGAGATTGGGTTGTATGTTCCCATAGGATCGATGAGTAGTATTTTGATGCCATAACCTTGTTTTCCTGAAGCTCCGTCGAATAATAGCTTTCAGGTTGTAGGGTTAATAGTCATCACTTCGTTGTCTGGGAATGCTAACTCCTCTTCGTCTTCAACTTCGATTGGTTGGTCTGCGAGAAAATCTATTACAACGCTCCCCTTGATAGATTTCTGAATTGTGTACACGATGTCGTACTCTGATATCATCATCATCCACTTAGATAACCTCGGAGACAAAAGCGTTTTCTAGAATAAATGACGAATTGGATTGAGTCTTGATACTAACTTGACTGTGTGGGCTTGCATGTAATGCCTTAGCCTCTTAGTGACCCAAGCTAGAGCCCAACACACCTTTTCTACTGGCGAGTAATTAAGTTCGTAACCCGTCATGCGCTTGCTTATGTAGTAGACTGCGACTTCCATCTTTTCCTCGTTTTCTTGGGCTAGTAGACTACCCATTGCGTTTTCCGTGACTGTTAAGTATAGGATTAGCGGTATGCCTAGTCTTGGCGGCATCAAAATGGGAGGATTCTTGAGGTATCCCTTTATCTTCTCGAATGCGTTCTGACAAGCGTCATCCCAGATGAATCTTTCATTTTTCCTTAAAAGTTTAATCAAAGGATCACATGTCATAGTCAACTTGTTTATGAATCGACCTATATACTGGATCTTTCCTAGAAAGCCTCGCACTTCTTTCTCGCTTCGTGGAGGTGGCATTGCCGTGATCGCTTCTATCTTGCTCGGATCAACCTCAATTCCTGTTTGCGTGATTAAGAAGCCTAACATCTTTCTTGTTGTCACTCCAAATGTGCACTTCTTTGGGTTGAGCCTAAGTTGAAACTTCTTGATGCGTTGTAAGAATTTGTCAAGATTTTGGATGTGTCCTTCTCGATCTTTTAATTTGACAATCATATCGTCGACATAGACTTCTACCTCCTTGTGGATCATATTGTGAAGAATTATTGTGGCAACTCGTTGATACGTTGCTCTTGCGTTCTTCAGTCCGAAAGGCATGACTCGATAACAAAATGTTCCATCTTCTGTGATGAACGTTGTCTTCTCCTTGTCTTCTAGAGCCATCAGTACCTGGTTGTAGCCTAAGAATCCGTCCATGAATGATAGGAGTTGATTGCTTGCTGCATGATACACTAGCACGTTGATGTGTGGTAGTGAGAAACTATCTTTAGGGCTTGCTTTGTTGAGATCTCGATAGTCTACACACACTCGGATCTTTCCCTCTTTCTTTGCAACTGGGACTACATTGGCGATTCATTTTGGGTAATCTACCACTTCAAGGAATCCTGCGTCGAGCTGTTTCTGAACTTCCTCTTTGATCTTGTCCACGATGTATGCCTTCATTCTGTGGAGCTTTGGAATGATCTTAGCGTCGATCAGATCTTGAAACTTTTCTCTCCCAGGTTCCGGTGTTAACGTTTGAATCAACTTCTTCTGCAACAAGTTCCTTAAGGCCTTCGACAATGACATCCCCAAGTCGTCAAATTTTCTACGAGGTGGAGCAGTAGTGGCACTCCTTGCTTGTGATGATTGTTGACTTTATTTAGGAGAAATGAGTTCTCTTGATGAGCATTTTGTCCTTGAGTTTAACGTGCTTGCATGACTCTTGTTTTGAATAGACCTTTCTGCATCTTTCCAACCGTCCATGAATGCCCTGCTTACCTTTTCTCTTTCTTCTCGCAAGCTTTTCAGATTAAGGGGTTTGATTGTCGCATAAGTTTCGACTTCTGCTGTGAGGTCTTCAAGTTGTTGCCTCAATTGTATCAGTATATCACGAAGATCGTCTAGCTTTAGATGAACTGACTCATTGAACCTTCTTGGTGGGTTAGTCAATGTAAATGATGATGAATATGAGTATGTTGTGTTCAAGAAAACAAAGTCAGTTCGAAACCCTTTATCAAGTAAAACAAGCAATGCGTTGCTCGTATGCACATAATCCCTAACACGCAATAGACGCTCAATTTACCCATTCACAATGTATAACATGTAGAAAAGGATGAGTAAAAGAAGAATGAGTTATTTTATTAAAATCCTAAGTGTGGATAAAATCGCAAACTCAAGTCATAAAATAAAATAAGAAAAGAAAGCAAGCACCCCTCATCCTTTCGTTACAATGTCGCTCATGTATCTTCATAAAGAGATTTACATTTCAAGCATAAAGAAATCTAGTCTAAGTCTTCGAATCTTCAAGTCTTTTAGTCTTTCTTGATCTTCTTTGCGCCTTATGCATCTCTCTTTATTAGATCTTGCGCTTAAAATCTGGGTAGTAAAGACACAAAGAAAGAAAACTAGTTACATTAGATTCTTCTTTTAGCTTTTCTAGGTTTCCTCGATTTTACTCCTTTAAAAATATTAGGCTTAGTTTCAAAATTTCGAAATTGTTCACATGTTTCATGGCATTTTAAAACTTTGAATGGATAAACTGAGCGCCTAGAAATATCTATATGCATACATGTATTTATCATATATAGTAGTCAAGTAAAGGGCTTCGTGACGTGGCTTTGTTGCTCGACAGGATGAGACGAGGCAACGGCTTGGTAGAATTGGCTTTTTGGATTTTTGTTCTAAAGTTGGAAATGGCTTAAGAGAGAGTTGTTCCACCGACAAGGATACTATCCCAAAAGGGATCTCTCGATGTAAGGGGAGTTCTCAATTGGACATCCCCCTCACCTCTATTTCAAAATCCCTCATTTTCAATAGTAGGGGATATTTGAAAAGAAGAGAGGGTTAATCCGGGTTTTTTCCTGTTGTTTTTCTCAACTCTCAAATCACACAAAAGCCTTCAAGGCAAGGGTTGAGGGTGTCATTCACATTGACTACCCTTGGCACATAAAATATAGATGTGTGAGCTTCATCCAATGATGTATACCCACACACCTCCACATTGGAGCTCCAAGTCTCATGCAAATAATCAATTAATGTGAACATGGAGTATGAATTAAAGCGTAAGAAAGTTTAAATACTTGGCCAAAATTACTTTCAAGTCAAACGTCGAATGTCCCCAGCAGAGTCGCCAGAAAACTGTGATCGATTTTTTTTAAAAAAAGAATTTTGATCGACTAGTTTGAAAATTCTGGGCACTCTTTAAAAAATTTATTTTTTTGAAAACGTGAGGGGAATTAATTTTAATGTTGAAAAAATTTAAGTTTTAAAAACGAGGCTTTATAGACAACTCCATATCTTACCTTCCCGTCGAATCTGGGAGAGATTGGGAGTTTTTTAATGGGAAGTATGTCATAGGCCTTTTTTTAACTTTTTTCGGTATTAATTAACCTCACGACTAGAGAGTCGCCACCTAATTTCAAAAATTAGGAATTTAAGAGATGCGAGTTCGGCGTTTGGTTACGTGTGGGAAAGGGTTTCTTAGACGCTATGTCCCACAACGCCCCTAAGGTCTCTACTAATTAATTTTGGCCTTTCTTTAAACATTCTTACGCTTTACATTTTAGGATTTTCCATTTTAAGCATTTAATGAGTTTGCATGAGATAAACAAATAAGCAAAGATAAAAGAAAACGAGAGCAAATAATTCACACATAAAGTTATCCTAAAAATCAAAACTAGGCAAGTTATTAATCAAAAATTAATTGGCCTAAGTCTAGATTAATTTTTAAGAAACTTTAGTGAATTATTTAAAGGTCTAAAATTTTACTATTTTGGGATTTTTTTTATTTAAATAAAAATAATAATGAAAATAATAAAAATAATAATAAAATAATAAAATAATAATAAATAAAATAAAATAAAATAAAAAAAAGTCCTATGTCTAAAGAAAATTCTAAGTCTAAGTTTGGGCTAAGTTCAATTTTAGTTAGGATTTAATTTTAATTTTTTTTTCTAACCTAGGATCAAACAAGCCACAAACTCTTAACTAATAAAAAAAATGTCAACAAAAAAATAAACCTAAATCTAAAATGCAGAAATAAATAAAATAAACAAATAAACAAATAAAAATAAATAAAAAAGTTGAAGACTGCAGCAAGCGTCGCCTGGGAAGCGTCAGAAGTCTGATTCAGCAGCAGCTGGAGCAGAGCAAGCGTCGTCTGGAAAGCGCCGAGACCCTGGGAGAAGTGCTGGAAGGCTGAAGAACATGCGTATCCTTGTAGAATAACTTGCTGTTTTTTTTGTTTTTCCACCTAATCCTAGCTAAAAAAATTATTTGGTGATCCAAATGGATCCCAATGAACATGAAACTTTGCAGAAAAATTATAATAATACAATTAAACATTTATATAAAAAAAAAACCTTAGATCTAGTTACTTAAAAGAATAAAAAAAATCAACTATACAAAATAAGACAAATTTTACATTTTTTTTTTAATTTTGGTAGTGTTTTTGAAAACTTTTTCTGCTTTTTTATTTATTTATTTACATGTTATTTCTATTCTACTTATTTACATGATTAAGGTACATAAATAAAACCTACACGCCTATCAAAACAATAAATTTAAAGGAAATCATGCATAATATAAAGTACAAAGAAAATAAAAATCAAATGAAAGTAAAATTCAAATTCAAATTTAAATAAACAAAAGAAAGGAAAAAGAGCTTACAAAGGGTTACTCTTTATATCCTTGCAAAAAAATGAAAACCCTAATCAAGAGACTTGTGACTCAACAAATCTAGTTGGTGCTCTTGCTTAGGTTTTTTTAGAAAAGTAGGGTCTAATTCGGCAGCCTAATGTGTAAAGAGAGAGAAGAAGGTGAAGATTGAAGGTCGAAAGTTGAAGTCCTTTTGCTAGGGTGTTAAGAGAGGTATTTATAGGCAAAGCTATGAAACCCTAGGGCCCAAAGGCCCATTTAACACACTTGACCGTTGGAAAAAAAACTATTTTAAACATTTACAAATGTTTAAAATAATGGAGCAATCTCCACTTGACATGTCAATAAATGTCAAGTTTTCATCCAATGGGATTTAAGCTTTATTTAATAAATTATGTAATACTTGGTCATTTTAATTTTTAATTAAAAATGACCAAGCCTTCATGCTTCTCTTCAACGCGGCTGAATTATTCTTCCTTTTACAACTTCTTCCTTTATTTTAGCAATCTCTTTTTTCCTTCTTTGACCTAGGATGCTTCTCATTATTGTGGACACCGTTATCTTTTTATTTTTGCACGTTATCCCTTTACACACCCTTTATCCTACAAAAAAAAGATTTTGTTAAAAACAAAAATAAACAATTTTATTTTTAATTATTCCTATTTATAAGGAACAATTCTAATTAAATAAATAAAATGCAAACTAACTTATTCAAGAAATCAAATTTCAAAGTTTAATCTAACTAATCTAACAAACAAAATATAACTAACGAAATTTTATAAAAACGCTAATATATATTTTGTAAAATATTTTTTTTTAATTTTGTAAAATATTTTTTTTTAATTTTTTTTATAAATACCCAAGGTAATTAATTAAATAAAACCTTGAATATTCTAAGTATAATAACTTCTCTAAGTGTTGTAACATAGACAAATTACTACCTTAACTTTATTAAGAATCCAAAATCAATTATTTTCAAAAACTCAATTGTTCTAAAAATAATCGTCTTTAATATAAATCGTGCAATGAGTCCGTGAATGAATTCGAGAAAATTTTATAGACTCAGATTTATGAAAAGTATAAACTATAAAATTAGGTGTGAAAAATGAGTGTCTACAAGGCTGAGTCCAATATCCACGTTTCAGAATGTGATGTTGTGTGTGACATCGATAAAAAGTATTCTGAATCTCCATCACCTTTGTTTTCTGCAACATTTGCATCTTCAGAATCTTTCTCTTTCCTCTTCAACTTTGGACAGTTAATCTTTCAATGTCCTTTCTCACGACAGAAAGCACATTCATCTTTGACAAATCTACTTTCGGATCTTCTTCCTTTCCCTTTTGATTTGCTTTGCTGATGGCCCCTAATCATCAATGCTTTATCTGCTGTACCTACTTTGCTTTTTCTTTTATCCTACTTTCTCAATTCATGACAATATAAAGCAGAACTTACATCATCAAAAGAAACATTTCCCTTCCCATGAAGTAACATTGTTTCTAAGTGTTCAAATTCATCAAGAAGGGACGATAGCAACATCAAAGTAAGATCTTCATCCTCAAACTTAACATCAAGGTTTAACAGATCTACTACTAATTGATTAAACTTAGTTATATGTTCATTCATAGTGGTACCTGATTGGTAATCAAACCAGAACAACCGTTTCTTCATAAGAAGCTTATTTTGACCACCCTTCTTCAAAAATTTGTCCTCCAATGCTTGCCATAGTTTATGTGCAGAAGTTTCGTTCTTCACGGCATACTTTTGCTCTCTGGACATGCATGATCGAATTGTTCCGCACGCCAATCGATTCTAGATACTAAATTTTTTTTCTTCTATACCATCTGGCTTTCCGACCTCAATAGCAAAATCTAGACCCTACTGAAAAAGACAATCTAGAACCTCACATTTCCACATGCCGAAATGCCCAGTTCCATTAAAGATTTCCACCGCAAACTTCAAATTTGACATCGGTGTCCTCGTCCAGTATGACGAAGGAGTTGACGCTCCTTTTGAAGACTCCACCATGCCAAGGACGAACCTTCGGCATTGATACCACTTATTGGAAAAAAACCCTGACAGAAACACAAAAGAAGAAAACAACCGAAAGAACACACTAACAGAATTTGATAACGATGTTCGGCCAAAATGTTGCCTACATTTCCGAGCACTAAGGCTATCAATTAATAAGAAGAAGAGATACTAATATTGGGTGCCATACACCAAAGAGGAGAGAGTTTTTTTTATACACTAAGAAACTTCCCCAACTCCCATCAACATCCACATCGATATTCATCGAACGTGAATTTTGAGGATCTTTGTGATTTTTCGTTATTTTAGGTGCCTTATCCCATCGGCTCTTACGCTTGCGAGTCCTAATCGCATTTGTATAAAACTTATGCTATAAGGCACACCATCCATATGATTAATGGGGAGAAGGAGCTTTTGGTTGTTATGTGATGGATCGGGTCGGGTCGAGTATCTATTGTAGCTGATACCCTGATTATGATGATGGTCACGCCTAAGGTCATCATTACCATGGTTGACGCAACTAATTTTCCTGACAGTCTTGGGGATCAACTTGTCTCGAAAGTTCCGAACAATCTAATGAACCTGTATTTTCAAGAAGATAAATTGTTATGATTGACAAAATTCACAATCAAACAAAATCTTCATTTGTTATGTTTTTTAAAATAATAATGATAAATAAAATAATCTAATTTTGAAAAAGAAAATCTCTACACCAAATCAAACAACAAAAATCATACACTATGCAAGTAATAATAATCTAATCATGATTTATGGGGAAAATGATTTTCAACTTTAACTTTGGCGATTTTTATTGAGATTGTGATTGTGAGATATCATGAAAAAATACTAGTTTACATACAAATAGGCTCGATAAAGTACCGACCATTAGAAGTATACTAGAAAAAAATATGTTTATCATAATCAATTGCTTACCAATACAAGTACCCAACACAGTTTGATTGAATGAGGAAGAAAGCTAAAATAATGACAACAAGAAGAATCACAGTTAATTCAAAATAACTACTATCATCTATTTGGAGTATAAACAAGATAGTTGCTGCATGACATGATGATTAAAATTTATGAACATATTTGAAAAGGACGAAAGACATAATAAATTTATACCAGCTTGTCATCATGCTCTTGTAACCTCTCCACTCAAGAATGAAGTGGACCTACAATAATATATTTCGTAGTAAGTATATCTTTGACGACAAAATATTCCAAATTTGCATAAAAAGAAATGTTCCATAAGCACTGTAAACTTTCCCTATTATAACTTACCAAAAATCAACCACAAAGAAATGGAAAAATGACAACCTAAACACATTTAAATTTTGGTCAGCGGGATAAAGAACAAAAAACGAAATTGAACATAATAAAAAATAAGACAAATTGACCCAAAATTGAAATGAGTTTCCAAACCAGAACATTTCTCTCAAACATATTTAACTGTACCCAAAAGTAATGATTTTCTTGGACTAGTATATTGCAAAGCACACCATATTATAGATAACTTGTTCGAAAAACTTGATTTTATGAACATTTAGACATGAAAACATAAAGAAGAGACATGTCAGGAAAAGATACATTTAAAAGCTTTTGGAGAATTGGGGTCTTGTTGATTTCCTTTCTGTACCGTTTCATTATGTTGTGCTACATTTGTAAACCTACAGAACAAAGTGGAGATTTCTCCGTGAATAGAATAATTAGGATCAAGTACTTAATCCATTATAATATAAAACATTTTCTTCAACACGATATAAAAAAGGGAAGGGGGAAAACAAACTCTACCATTCTTGTTGATAATATCAACCAAACCATTCTCAACTTTGTTTTCATTCCTACATATCTAACAACATATATAATCATTCATATGTCCATGAGAAAAATAAATAAATTTCAGAGTTATAGAGTAATAATGTTGATGAATAATGAATGATATGAAGTATTTTCATCGCAATAGTTATTAAAGAAACCCATCATTATACTTGTTAAAAATATGAGAAAATCTTTTAGGGTTTTACTGGTTAACAGACGACTCCATCCGGACACTTTGGGAAGACGATTAAAATCAGAAAAAAGAGATGAACAGTCTTTTGTAGTCTAGTTAACCCGAATCTATAAAAACATGACAAAAACTCGGCGAACGATTTCTAACTAAAAAATCGCATATCTCCAACAGTAAGTCTTACACACTTCAAGGGATCAAAGGTTGTATTAACATCATTCTAAAGACAACAAAGAACTTGACGTCACCCCCAAAAAATGTCATTTTTGCGAGTAGATTGTAGCGGAGAAGATTCATTCTAGGGTTTGAAAAAACGATGAGAGAGAAAGTGAATAATGGGAGTGCAACAGGAAAAATTTCTATTTATTTAAATTATTACTTCAGTGAA